>NW_009596348.1:32547-102959 GCF_000690535.1 Cariama cristata
AAAGCAGCTGGCTGAATGTCTCACCAGACGTGGACAGGGAGTGGACAGAGACTGAGACACACTGGTGTCCACCAATTCCATCACTCGCATCCCATAGACACAATTTCATACCCAGGGCTGCGAATACGTCCTGAAGGTTCCTGTGTGCTTCCTCTTAATGAACGCAAGTAATGCAGCCGGCAGTAATGGAAATGAAAAGCCTCCCTTGAAAACCCTTTGAGTTTTTCTGCCTCTGTCTAGGCATCTGTCAGTCTCTGGATTAAACTGAGAAGTATAGGGCCAGTCTCTATCCTCCTGACTTCCCAAATCATGCCTTCATATTCCCAGTTCTACAGCAGCAATGGGTGATGGCATCATCACCTTCTTGTAGTCAATGTCAGCAAAAAGTAGCCCTAATATAAAGGCAATCTCACAAACTTTCCCCTCTGCCAAGAGAGACAGTCTCGTCCTGATGAACGGAGTTTTTGAGCAAGGTTGACCCTTGCTAACAAGAGACTGATGACTTTTCTGGGTGGAAAAGAGATGCTGAGGCAGCTCATTGTTAGCGACTTAAACAAAACATTGCTAAACCACAGACCTAAACCTGTCTGCTAACTAGCCTAGGAAAAACTTAGTAATCTCTGCATGAACCAGTAGTTGTTTCATAATTGTGCTGGTAGAAACACCTATAGCTCTCTAACTTTCTCAGCTGACACATCATAATAAAACGTGATATGAGGTGACTCATTACCATCATGTTCTATCACATCCCATCTCCTAATGCAACCTGAGACTTGCATTATGCATGAGCTGAATAATATTTTCCTAAGTATTCATGATAGAAAAATCTGTGGTTACAAGGGAAGTCATTTTGTTGATTAAAAAACCACCACCACCAAACCTGAATCCTGCTGAGAAAGAAGAGGCCACAGTCTCAGATGCACCCCAAAAAACCCTTCGTGCAAACTGCAGCAGGGCTATCTGCTGCAGCAGGGGCACAGCAAGCCGAGGTTACCTGTCACTCGAGCCTGTGTCTGCACTCAGGTTGAAAACTTATTGGGCAAAATCGTATTTAAAGTGGAGCTGGATCTGAACCAGAACTGCAAATCTTGACACAAGATTTGGAGTCAGATCAATAGGCCAGTTTTGACTTTGCACTTTAAGAATCAGTGTTTGATGTCCTGCACGTTCCTACCTCTCTGGATCCTCTCTACCATCACTGATATTTCCTCATAACTAACTCCCAACGTTTAAGATTTCCCAAATGACGTCAGTGACCCTAAAACCCAGTAAGTGAACACTTGCATGCAGCTGTCCCTGCACAAAAGATGCTGAGGGGACTAAAGTCACAGCCCAGATGATTGCTACAGATGGGAAATACCATCTGCATATTGGACAAGAAGGGGTTGGAAGTGGAAAAGCTGTTCTGCTGCCAAGGACAGCACTGCAGAAATCAGGGATGCGTGGAGTTGCACTCCCCACGTCTCCAGGCACTGCCTGCAGGGAAGTGTCACAGCAGGAGCAAGGAGTCTTCCCAAGGTTACTGGACCTGTCTCCCTGGTTGGCAGGGATCATACAGCCAACGCCAGTTTTCTGTGGGAGCAGGAAAACTGTCAGTGACAACACCCGGCTCTTCTTACAATAAAGCACTTACTCCACAGTCCATGTGCTGCCAACCAAGCAGAGTTACAGACACTTAATGCTTGCAGCCTGAGGAACAACGAGTGCCTGAGTCAGGAGGTGCACATCCCGTCAGCCACCAAGGAATGCCCTGTGACGTGATTTCGGCTGAGGGAGTGGGAAGGAGGGTGAAGGTATGTGGGACCACGCTCTGGAGATACCATCACTGCCATGAGCTCATGTGTTCTCATTCCAGAACCCGTGAGAGCCTGGTGAGACTGAGGGCATCAGGGCCAGGTCTCAAGCATTGGTCTGCTCTTCCTGCGTCCTGGGCTTTGCATGGCCTTTTTCTGTCAGACTGATAACGGGGTATTAGCAAGTTGCTAAAATGGTAGTCATGCTCGTCTGGGAGGTCATCACAATTTATGGAGCTGAGCAAGAACCGCTGTTTAATGAGCTTTCCTAACCTAACTGAGAGTGTGATCAAAGGTAGGAAATGGCTTTTCTGTGAGGAATGTGCTGGACCTCTTGAGCCATAAAAGAGTTAACCAAAGGCTGGCATGAGCAAAATGTGTAAAATCATGAGTGGCATAGAAAGGGTGAATGAGGATGTGGTGGTCAGTGTCTCTTCCAACGTTGGGATGGAGGAAGGGAGGAAACAAAAGGAAGCTGTAGTAGGGACGTTTAAAACGTTGGGGTTATGTCTTTACCCCTTGAGGAATGCCTTGCCATAGGACAGTGGGTATTGAGCAGTTTTCTAGGTTAAGAGACAATTGAATGAGTCAATGGAAAAAAATACTGGGCAATGGAAAGACCATTTCTGGATCCAGGAGCCTCTGACCCACAGAGTACCACAGCTGGGAAAACATTTCGGTGAGGTATAATTACATGCTTAGCCTGTTCCTGCGCTCTCACCTTGGCATCCACCATTAGTCACTATCAAAGACAGGACAGTGGGCCAGGTAGCTGACAAATCATTTCTATGGGTATAAAGCATGACTCACAGCACTGAGAAGGCCCTAGTGCTGGTTACCTCCTCATCTTGAATCCCAAAGTGGTAAAACCCATGTTGTCACAACACTACCAGTATGGCAGGTTATGGCTTGCATCTGCTGCCAGGATTAAGTCATGCACCTTTGGTGAGTGTCCTTTCCAGGTGCCGTGGGAAGTGTCTGCTTAGTGCTCCTTAATGTCTCCTTTGAGCTAAAGCTCTGAGCGTGCAGTCTATTAAAGGAGCTTCAACCTGTCTCTTGGTCTCATGTAGCAATATGCAATCAGCTTAACATATTAAAGCGCCGAAAGATGTCACACATTGGGACTCCAAAAATCAGGTAGAAACATACATTTCATAAGTTTTAACCTAATATATTTAAGAGGTATATTTGCCTGCTGGCTGTGGAGTACCATTTTGCACTGTTAGTTTTCATCTTAAAAAAACAGAAGTAAATTTTGCTTTTTATGTTAAAGGAATTTTCCCAACTATAAGTCTCTAATATTGAGATAATGTGAAAATAACACCTGCCATATCATAAGACTTCACTAAATTGCAGCCACCAGGAGCCTAAAGAATAAGTGAGCTGCTCTGCATTGACCAAAGGACAAGCACTTCCCAAACAAGGGATGGAAAAAATTATGTATGCTGTTTAAATAGAAAGGTGTATGTGCATGCCAATGGAAACAGACATTGAAGAGATGCAAATAAACATCCAGCTAGTGCAGTGAGGTCCCATTCCCTTCTTGGAGACATCCTAGAAAATCTGTGATCACTTTGACGCAGACATGGAGGTCTTTTCCTGAAATCAAAGCATTCAGACTTGTTATGAGAGCATGTGTTTTGAACTTTCTTCCTTTCTCACTCCTTGCATTTTGGGCTGGTTTTGCAGTGACATGAGGCTTTCTGGAAGAGGCAGAAGGAAAGTCTGGGCTACCTGACACTGTAGTTCAAGATGTGCCAAAAGACATGAGCAGTCTCTGCTTGTGATGAGAGCAGCAAGGTAACCTAGCCCACGCTTGGAAATGTCATCTTGGGTCAGCTCAGCCACTTTGGAAGTGCTTCTCTCACTGTTTGTAGTTAACAGCTGGTGGCTGAGAGGGCACCAACAAGGTACTTAACAAACCTGACACTTCCCAACACCCCGCCTAATCCTTTTTGGCTAGGAAAACTTGTGAGAAGTCAAAGCGTGCTGACACAAGGTAGCCGAATCGATCATAGTCTTAAATATGGACATTTATTAAAATTGAGATCTGTATGTGGCTTTAAGTGCCCTGTTTTAATTCCCATCAGTGGAGAGAAAAATTGCCTTGCCTTGCCTAGAGTTTTCAGTGCTACAGGTAGCAATGAGTAAAGTTTTGCAAATAGTGATAAAAGGTCTCTTAAGACCAGGTTCCAACTCGCTTATTGGGAAGCGGAGAATTAAATATACGTTATCATGGGCAATTGTACACCCTCCCCCCCCCCCCAAATGTGAGTTACAGGGGAGTAAGGTGCTCCCCTGGCAAGGTAACATGAAAGAGCACTAAAATGTGAACTAAGTTTGGACATAAAGGAGCAGGACTGCACATGAAGGAGGATAACTGAGATCTGAAATGCAGGAAGGACTAACCTGTGCATCCCAGGAATAAATAGTCCTGTGCAACTGGCACACACAACAAAGGAAAAAAATGGAAATGAATACATTTCTGTACAGGGAGAATAAAACAATGACTTTCAATATGGCAACAAGCTAATCCCACCACTTGATAGGCACCAGTTTGGTGGCACATGTCTAGGAACATTCCCGAAGAACAAATGGGTACGAGTCACACATTTCAGATGTGATTGGTAAAACAGGCAGTTTAGTGCTTCTGTATTGCACTGTTGCACATTTTCTGGGTATCTCTCTTCTTTTCAAAAGCAGCATCTTTTCAGTGTGTTATTTCAACAAATATGTACAAAGGCTCATGAGATGGTTCTGAAATCTGGGGAAAAAGCAAGCCTCTGTAAAGGCAGCCAAGCTGACAGAGAAAAACAGAGCTTTGTGTTAGCTCTAGAAGTAGGATTTACAGGTCTGCAAGCTGCCCACAAAGGTGGGCAGGAGCACTGAGCAGAGACCAAGCAAAAACTTGAAAAAAACATTTTTATCATTTTGACACCTACACGCTCTGAGATCATTTATTTAAGATCAAAGTCTTGCCAAACCTTAGTTCAAAGAGCAGACTGTGCATATCTCTAAAAGGTGTGGAAAAACAACTGAATTTAAACCATTTTCATAGTGGCAGCTTCCAAGTGAGGAGCAGGAACCCTTATCTGTTGGTATGTTGTTTGTTTGTGATTGTGTCCCCCTATCTTAAAGTGAAATTGTTTTCTTTTCAGTGTATCATTTTAATTATGCTGTTACTCAACTGTTCTCTACCCTAATAATTTAAATTTCTCATGGGATACATTTTGGGTCTCTGAACCCAGGTATCTGCTCTGTAAAGAATCATTTTGCAATACGTTTTATAAATCTCGTCAGGTCTGTATTTAAACTAGCTCTGTTTCTGTCCTCAGCTCTTCCACAGAAGTGTGGTAGGATGGTCAGGAGTCTTTTCCCAACTTTCACAATACATTTATTTAACAGTCACTCTTAGGCCAGCTTCATCTGTTATCAGTTGTGGTGTCTCACACCCACCTGCATTTTTCCTGCCCCAACATATACTTTTAAGTAACCATATCATCATGCAGCCTTCACCCTTGGCAGATGGATGCACTGGGATACAAGACCTCACGTACCTGCCTGCTCATACAGACGTGGCATCATGTCTAGGCTGTCCCGCAAGCAGCATAGCCACGTGAGCACGGTGCTACACCCAGGCTGACAACCCTGCTTCATGGTGCTCAGTTAAGCAGTTACCCTTCAGTTAAAATCCAGAAATAATCATGCTAAGGAAGGAAGGAATTGGGCTCAATGGCCATGGGCCCACATTTCTTAATTTCTAGGCAAGTTTGGGCAGATTCTAGGTAGTTACAGGAAAGATTATGCCTGTGGTTCCCTCCTCTGGGGACTCGTGTTTCCCAGGAGTTTTTCCCCATGGGAGGTGCAGGGTGTAGGAGCCCAGCTGCAAGCACACCAGCACCTTTCCAGTGGGATAAGGACACCTTTACTGAGACAGGCTTCCTAACTAATTTAGAGCCTACCTTCAAGTCCCCTAACTAATTAATGCTCTATCCTCCACCTTCAAACCTAACACAGGGATCAGAGTCAAGAAGATATTTATATACCAAATCCCGGTCTGCTCTAACTCTTCAAGTCACATTCCTGATCCCGAGCCACTCTGTCCTATGCCGTGAGGCTGCTCATAGCAGAGGGACAGCCGGGGGAAGACCAGTCCTATTGCTGGTGTCACCTCTCCCTTCCTCCACCTCTCCTGCTTTTCCAAAGCATGCACCATTTTCCCAACAAATAAGGAGCACTAATAGCTTAAAATTGGCATATGTACTGGAGGGGACTTCTCCCCGAGTATGGAAAGCATACTAAATGGGATGCAATTCAAAGTGTATTATCCAGGATGAATATTCCTTGCACAGCAAATGTGCAAGCTCTGTTTGAGATATATGCTCCTTATAGCGATGTTCCCAGCCAGCCAGAACCCTCATTTTCCAGTATCAGTCATTTCACACAGGAACTGTATCAACTTGCTCATGGATTTAGCAAAAGGAAGAACTCAGTATGCTCGTGGGTGTTTTGTGAATGCAGACTCTCCCCCTTGTGCTTACAGCCTAAACTTTAATTGAAACTAAATGTGAACAAGTGATGCCAGCTGTAGTCTACAGTACAGTGCAAGAGGACAAAGTATAAAGGAGAATTTTCTTTATTTTTAAATATTAGTAACACTGCACAAAACAAAAAAAAAAGTGGTACTTAAGTGACAGAAAACTGGTACTCAAGTGACAGAAAACCAGTACTCAGTCTTATTTCATATTAACTATAATTTACATACCCTAATAGAGTTCATGTATGGTTATACGTTTGCAAAGGGTTACATTGGGTAATGTAAGCATTTGAAGCTAAACTGTTCAGATATCAGAGACAGCAGAATTTGTTATATCAAACCATGCTAGAATGCAGACTTGATTTTTCTGTTTAGCTTCTTCCTTACACCATTATGTGCATTCCTATATCTTTTAAATGTTAGGATGAGTGAGTTTCTCCAGGATCTGTGGACTTTCAATATTGCCAGGTTTAAGTCTGTTACATCAACAACATATTGGCAAGAGGAAGACAAAAGAAACAAAACAAAACCATAAGCTGCTAACTCCTACCTGGAGGTTAAAAAGAGGAGGCAACATACTGACAAGAAACATGCAGGTAAATGCTTGAGGCAATGGAAGGGCTCTGTACAAACTAAAAGGTTAAAAGAAGCAATGTGTCATGCACGAGACAAGTATGGGAAGCAAGGAAGTAATCTTGCTGGAAAATACATATTTCTTTTAAATTGAAGACATCTTTTCAAGCTAAAAAAAAATTAGTCTTGCAATAAAACCAATGCAAAATGCTTTCATACATAAAGGTGTAAGTTCTTTGCAGAAACGATGTGATAAAATCTTATCCGGATGCTGAAAAAATGTTATCTAAAACCTACTCAGCAGAAACAAAGAACAGTTTTAAAGTAGTGCTTAGATCATTTGTCTCTAGGTTCTGAAAATAAACTTTTAAAATAAGGAATGATTTCACTAAATGATTCATCGGGAGTCAACTATGCTTAAGCAAATCAGTAGGAGTGCTTACAGGAGACCATCATTACACTAAGTTTTTTAAAATCAGAGGATATAACTTCATGATACAATTTAAAATGAAGGAACTTTTTAACAGCAGGGACAAACCTTTGCTGCCTAGCTTGGGGAAATAAAAACAACCATAAAAGTCACTTATTAAGCTTGCATAAATTACCCTCTAAGAGCTCATGTCCCAATCCCATTCCCAACGACACGAGTGAATAGGACTCTTCTTTCAACAGGCCTGATGTTGATGCCAGAGTGACCAAACAAACAGGCATTTGCACAACCCTTTATATCCTGCAAGACAAACAAACACTAGACTAGAGTCATTTTAGTCCCAGGGAAGGAAGAGGTAAGAAATTCTGTAACGCTTTCCAATCTTCAAACATAACACACTTCTAACCAAGATCAGCCTCGTTTGAATTCCCTAACCTGACTGGCAAGAAAGCCACCCCGTGAAACTAAAAAGAATAACATAGTGCAATTTTAGTACAGTTTTAAACATGAGTCACTTCCTTGCTAGCAGTGTGAACAATCAAAAAGTATACACAAAAGAGGTGTGCTCAAATGTAACATTAAGTTGTCATTATTATAAAGGTATTGGCATAGCAGAGAAGTCCATTTTAGTAACTCCCTTTGGTTGACTTCTTCTTCTTCTGTTCCTCTCTCTGCTTCTGCTTCCTCCTCTTGCTGCCTTCTTTGTGTCCTGAGGAAACATGGCTTGTAAAACACTATTCACAGCATTCATGGACTTTTCCCTCTAGCAAAAGCACACATTCTCTGAATGGTTTAAGGAATCTTAAAGAAAAAGTCTGGCTTTCTAATGTGGTTTTTTTAATTATCATTTCTACTATAGCCCCAGTTCTACTATAGCCCTTACATAGGATAAAAAGAAAACACTATCAATCTTTGAAGTTTGAAAGGACCTGGAGACCTTTCAAAAGACTTCAAAGCCATTCAGGAAAAGCTTCAAAATTATAGCACATGCAAACCCAGAATTAATTTTCAAAACAGAAGCAATAAATAAGACTTATACAGCAGGAGCTCTTTTAAGTACTGCAATTCCTGCTCACAGTAGTCAGAGTTACCATGATATTTGCATTTCCATTTTAACACAAGAGAATGCCAAGAATCCTGAGTAAATAAGAAGGTGCTCAGTGTTTACCAATATGCATTTTATATGCAGGTCATCAGCCTGCTCATGCTTAACTATGCACCATAGGTTATATTCTACTGCAGCTCCAATGGTGCACGGAAGCAACAATTATTTGCTACAGGTTCAGTAGGCACAAGCTTCCAGCCATGTGGTCATCATCCTGATTTCTTTTTTTCCCCCACAAAGATGCATGAAAAACAGTTCTTGCTCTGCATCATGCCCTTTCCTCCAAACTCGCAGTAAAATGCAACTTGCTAGCAGACTTACATGGACAGTGAACTCTGCAGAACCAACACCTCATCTACCCAAGTGCACTTACAAATCTAAAGTCAAAGCTAGCAAGCATTTCCCTCAGATAATCAATTCTGTGATGCTTTGAGATATCTGGAGGGATCTTTTAGCTCAGCGGTGGTCTGCCACTGGGAATCAGCACAGTCCAGTGAATGGGGCCAGCAAGGAGTGGAAGAGCCCCTGCAGGTCAGCTGGGAGTCAGAGGAATGGCCCAGGAAGGGCACAGCTCTGCCTGTCTGGAAATCTCTTTCTTTCCCCCACTCTGTCTGCAGGCAGGCAGAGATGACCCTGAGGAAGCCAAGTCACCATTGCACCTGGTTCTCCATCAATTTAGCATCAACAGCAAAACTAAGATGGGACAAGGAAGTGGTGGGTGGTCAGAGGAGTATAAAGCCATGCTGTGGCTGAAGTTTGCTCCTAAACACGGTTCCTCCCAAGTGCAATTAGAGTTGTGCCCACAGCAGAACTGCAGTTCTTCGGTTTAAGACCTGGGGAGAACCACGAGATAGTCTTTGGGCTAAAATCACTTGAGACATTATCAAAAGCTTGTGCGTTAGAGGAAATGCACTCCTTTGTAGCAAAAGGGAAACTGTTCCTAGGTTATCATTCTAGCTCCTACGCTGTATCAACAGCATGACTTCATCTTTTGCAATCATCTGAGTCAAGAAGCAGGATATTTATTTAGAAATTCAGCCATGAGTGATTAGCCTGTGCAAAGTTAGAGTGGAAACCAGTTTTATTGTTTAAGGAAGAGAAAAACTGGCAGTGCTTTGCAGAATTGCAGATGACGCCGTGTTTTCCCCACACCCTGCCACCCTCCTGAGCTTACAGTCCTGTCCCCGGGGACACTGCATGAACGTCTCCTAATTAAGAACTCCATCCATGAAGTTTACATCAATGTCAGCCCCTCGGTCACCTATACACTGTCAAAAATAGGATCCCTTGGCATTTAATTTACTGCTGTAACGCACACATCTGAGAAGGGCTCAAACATCTTTGCTTTCCTGCAGAGGCCAATGGAGGCGGAAGAGACGTGCTGACTCTTGAGAATCAGTCATCCGAGGGGTGTTATTCAAAGGATTCTTCCCTTTACTGGAGGGAAAAACAGCATCATATCAGCTGATCAGAACTAGTTTATGTAATAACTATGAAACATTAACGCAGATATTTGGGAAAGGATCATTAAATCCTAACAGGTTATTAGTGTCATCATTTTCTCATTTTTCATTCTCAAAACACTGTCAGTATTTCTAAAAGGCTTCCACATCCAGGCATGATTGCATTTGATACTGCTATTTTATATCATAATACCTTTTTTTTTTTTGCAACAGTCCATTTTCTTCCAATGTTTGAGATTTTGAAAGCAATTCTAGCAACTCTTCCTTTAAAATACTGTGAGTCAATGTAAATTATGACTTGAATAGATTGCCACATAATTCATTGTCTTATAAATGAAACAACTGAAATGTTAAAATAATGTGGTATGAAGATATTTAGGCATTTGACAACATGGTCTCCGACCAGCCTCTGGAATGATAAGGGTGAAAAGTGGAAATCTTTCAAGTGTTATCATTGACACACAGAAACAGATTGGCCAAAGTAGGAGATAAGGCACAAATACAGAGTATTCCTCAAGAGAAAACCGCCAGGTCTTTTCTGTTTCGAGCCTGCTGTGATAAATAATTTCATTCTTGACCATTTCCTTTCCTACCCCCACCTAAGAAGAAAGTATAGGTCAAATTTTGCCAGTCTGTTAGCTCCAGTGATGCTACTTTGGGTGATAACAGCCAAAAACCTGATCCAAAGAACTGAGGCAGCTCCTCACAAAAATAAAAATTGCACACTAAAGATGTAACCCTTTGGTGTTTATTTTATCTGAATACTTCAACCAGCACTAATTAAAATCATATTTAGCTGCCTTGGTTACAAGACTAGCCCCAAAGTCATGAGAGAACAAAATCTGAATTAGAAAGCAGCAACTCCATTACTATTTGATTAATTTGCAGTCAACCTGTGTCCTGGTGAGTCACCAGCATCACGAAGCAATCATAGAAACTTCCCATAGTTAGTGCCTGGCTGAACTGGCTTCAGCCAAACAGTTCTGGCCTTGGAGAAGGGCTTTTCAAATTTCCACCCGTGGAAGCAATTGTTAGCCATCTAAACTGTAGAAACGCATTATAGGGTGGAGGGAGAACAGGTTGCTGAGAGCTTCCCCAAGCTTTGACATCTGGAAAACAGATTCACTCAAATGCAGATAGATACCACCCTAACTTGGTACGTTCTTGCTTTTGTCAGCTGCCAGGAGCCAAGATGGATGAAGCAAGAATCCACACCATTTGGAATTACACCTGGTTTACAACCTGGGTAATTCTTGTCTAAAACAAACAGCATCTGCTGACCCACCCTTTCCATTTCATCCCCTTGTCTTCTACTTCCAGGAGAACCATAAAGAGCACAGAAGCTATTCCAGCTCTCATAAAGCTGCTGAAGGCTGAAATCAACTTCCAACAATGCTTAGTAGCAACTCTCTTAGCCACTCAGCAAGGACCAAAACAAATGGGAAGCCTCTCTGTTGTGTCCCAGATTGACTTTCCTTCTGGCTTTCTACTTCTCTGCCATCGGCACCTCCCAAAGTTACGGGTTTCTTCAGTCACTGACTATGAAACTCATCACATTCTTGGGCGGCAACTGCAAGGGAGGTGTGCAAATCGAGTGATCGATCCAAAGGGACAAATGTTCTGGGGAAAACTCTCCTACCCAACCCATTTGTGGTATCCTACTTCTTCCTGCCCTGCCTGACATCTGCCTGCCCTACCAGGATGCAGAGAGCAGCCACGGGTCTGCTCCACCTTCTTTCTGCCAGCAAAGGAGAGTGCAGGAGTCAGCAGAAGGAAACGAGGTGTTCAGTCATGACTGATGATTAACATGCAGCATTGCTGCTTCTTGATCCATATCAGTCAGTAATAAAGGCCATGGCCTGATTTTTATAGATCTGCAAAGGTGAAGACTTTGGAGGAGCCTCCTTCCAACTTTCAAGCTCTGAAGCACAGAGGCTGGGAGTGGGAGGGATTCATGCTTTCTGCTCAAGTCCCAGAGAAAATGGTTTTCAAGATCTACTAACTTTTTGCTAAGATTCCGGCCATTCTTTTGCCCTCCTTCAAACCATGAAAGCAGTCACGGCTCGAACACGCATACAGAACTTTAACAGGGCAGGGGGGCGTGTGCAAGTTGGGTTCTGTAGTGCGCTTTCTAATTTTCTGCTCTTAGAAATCTAGTCAAAACAATAAATTGCTATTTCAAAGGTAGCTAGCTTACTTCTGAGTTGCAGCTACCATCTGTTATTTTAGAATGACCACATTGCATATACCATTATAAAAATTCACCCCAGATCACAGCTTCAGTATAATTTCATGTGTGTGACTCAATTTACAATTACAGCTTTACACTACACTTTCACATTCCCTCCTTTCAGCCCAAGCAACTGCCCAACACGCACCACAATTTGACCTACTAATTCTCCCACTGCATCCACAGCTCCTGCCCATGCCACAGAGAGAGAACCTACCTTTACGTAAAGACCTGAGGTGACAAAACATCCCACCCTGTCTAGGTATGCCACTCCACTATTTAATTATCCGCACTGTTAAATCCCAGGGGCAAGTTCTCCAGTTTCACTGGCCAACCCAGTGATGTAATTGCAACTTTGATGTTTTAGGGGACTGAAAAGCTTTAGCAACTTACTGGGGCCTTCCTGCATGCTTGCTCACCATACTATTTTCATTACCAATTCTGCCTAGAATTGCTACAAGAGCATACCAAGCCACATACAACCTGCTTGCATGCTATTAATTAAGGTAATGCTATTACTGAATAGAGTCCAAGGTTTTACTCCTGCATGGCAAGCAAAAGCTTGCAAGGCTATGCACCCTTGGAAGCCCTTCCATGTGCAACCCAGCCACCTTCTATGGGAAGCAAACGGGTAACGGGATGCTTTTCTAGTAGCAGCCAAAAAACCATGCATGAAGGCAGCTCTGGCTAAGCCAGGGAGCAACCAGCCAGCCTCCAAATCCACCAGCCAATCTTCCCACCCTCTGCCCACGGAAGAGTACAGCTGTTACCCCGTCCCACTCACAGGCAGTTACAGCCAGGGGATGTGGAGCAAAGGGAGAGTGAACTCTCTCCCATCTCTGCTCCTCCAGCATTCCTCACGTATTAAATTTCCACAGAAAACCGTGGCTTTGCTTTCCTTTCTCTTTCCATTACATGCCCAAATACAAGTATGTGAGGGAATTATAAAGTAATTAGTTTGAATAACCAAGAATATCGATTTTTCTAGTTAGTAAAGTGAAATTCAAGAAACTATATGTCAGTAAAAAGAACGGAGACTGCATTAAAGATGAAACAAAGTACAAATAGCTCAACTTTCCAGCAGAGGAATCCATGCCAGGAAAGAATCAAGATTAGTTAAGATAGTTCTTTTAATCCTATTCAGGGATGCCAGCGGATGAAAATGCAGCAAAAATGAATTATTAATGTTGTAAATTTCAGGTTAATGCAAGCTATTTCATTCAAAAGGAAGAGCAAACCTTGCAATATTATCTTCCAAACAATGATCTTTCATATCGTGTATTTTTCAGTATTTTAACAATTAAACATTTCAACCACACTTGCTAGATAAAGGTCAAAACTCTCAAATCCAGAGAAGTAGATTTTAGAGGTAGTTACCACTACTTCTACCGTTAATGGCTGCACCCCCCAGGTCTCTGCTGGCATTAATACCACTTTGACACAGCTCAGCCATACATCATACGATCAGGGAGCCCATTACTTGCAGTATCTGAATTCTTACTAAAAAATTACTTGTTTGGAGCTAGAGAACTGTTTGAGATATGCAGTGACTTCAGAGCACAAGAGGTGAAGTTCTATTCTGAAAGGCCATTACGAAATCAGGAACAGTAGGAAACCCAGGGCAATTTCTACTAAAATGCAAAGTGTCAATGTTAGATGGAGAATCAAATTAAACTCTAATTTTTTTTATTAAATACCCACTGTAACAACTAGAAATCCTGACTAAGGAGAGGATTCATCTCACATCTGGATATCAGTTGCCAGTCTAAATGAGTTGGCCAGCCTTTCTCCTTGGCTGCTAGAGATGGCCACTTCCAGAGGGACTCCCACCACAGTCAAGAAGAAACCTATCCCCTTTTCTTTCATTTAAATTTGCTACAGACTTACAGATTAAAACGCAAACATTCCCACTCTCAGAGCTGGGAAAAGAAAACCATTTCACTGCGGGCGAATCATTAACGACTGAGGATTTGCTTGAGGTGCTCTAACTGGGACAACGTCTAAAACTGCTGCGCAGTCTTGCTGCCAAGGGCCACACACCAGCGGTGGCAAAACCATCTGATTCCAGGTGGAACGGCGCTCGGCTTCAGGTCACTGAACTTTATTTATTTTCCACTGAATCAAGTGGGCTTTGGACCAAGGCAGAAAAAGATGTTACTCCTTCCCAACGCTGGCCCGTGTAAGCAGGGCAGCTGTTGCAGTGATCAATGAGAAGCCAAGCGGGAGCAAGTAAGTGGTCTATATAATTACAGAGCTGCGCTGGTGAAGCCTGCTTGCTGGGCAAGGCAGTCAGCAGAGGGGAACACCCATGAAGGAGAACGGCGTTATTGGCCAGGGCTCGTGCACAAACTTCCCAGGGAGGGATTAAGACACTCACGTAGGTTTTTATGACTGACTCCACCAGTCCTTCAGCAGCCCTGTCCATCAGAGGAACAGTAGGCAAAATATTTAAATCTGCAATCAAATTTTCACCCTGAATCTTTTATGGCAACTCACAACCTACTGGTAGAAGAGAGGATTTTGTGATTGCATAAACACTTCTGGAAATTCATTTTAATTGCAAACTTGTGCGTCTTGGAGCTTAAATAGATTCACAGGAAAAAGTCCTAAGCAATCTTAAAAATTGATCCAAAAATTGCAAGATGCATGTCAAACTCAGATGCTCTTTGGAAACCATTACAAAGTATCATTATGTTTGCAGAGAACCTCAAGTCTCCAAATGCAGAGCCAAGGTTTTGTTTTGCCAGCTACAGACACAGGAGACAAAACCTGTAACCCTTGCATGAGAGCTTTCAGGACATCAGCCCAGAGGTTATATTCAGGATTCTGTAGAGAAATTTTGAACTACTCTTTTTTTAAAAAAAAAGGGGAAAGAAAAAAAAAAAAAAGAAAAAAGATAAGATTCAATTTAGTCATCCCTAAAGAGACAAAACTTCCAGCAACTGATCAGGAACACATTTATCTGAGTGTTTCTAATTTTTCAAGCTGTCATCCCACATGATATCTTCAAGTCTTCTGTACAGAAGACAGTGTTAGATTTAAAGGCTCATAAATGCAGCAGAAGTTGGTACAGCATTTGGAGCATGTGAGTGCATGTTTTGGGGTACAGTGCATGTTTTTCATGTGCTGTGTTTACCCTGAAAAGTCTCGTATGAGAAGTCTCTTCCCAGCATTTCACCTAATTCAGCACTACTAAGAACAGCCCTTGGTTTAGGCATCCAAGTAGAAAGGCATCTTCACGTTTCAGAAAAACCTGTCCTGGCAGTCCTGGATGATCTTTGACCACAGGTTCAAATTAAATCAAGTAGTTATGAGGACTTTGTTGTCCAAGATAGCCTCTGGACTATATTGCCGAAACATTACAGATGAGAAATATATCAAAGGACTAATTACTTCCAAAAATAACTGGGACAATTGCCATGGTTCCATGCTTGCCTGAACAGTCTCAGCCTTCTCTATTAGGATTTAGGTGCCTAAAATTGCAGCTTCCAGAAATAATATCAAGTTGCTGAACTTCTCCTTCGACAAGGAAGCCAAGCACAATTTAAGTAAATGAATGTGCAAAGTATTGTGATTAGTTAATCTCTAAAAGGTCCTCACTTTTAAGAACAAAGAGCATAAGCGCTTCAGCAGCATAACAATATTTGCCCTGGATCCTTGAATATCCCAGGGAGTTTGTGAATCTAGACTAAATTGAAGAGCAGAGCTAATGCAGGACGAAGGAACACAAGCTACCTTTTATCATCTACCAGGGAGCTAACATTAAGTCACACAGCAACAACCTCTTGCTTTGCTTTTTGGTTTTGGCTTTTGACTATCTGATGGATCCTTTTCTGTGCATTTCTCATCAACATGCTTGTGCACACCTGATAAATAAAAAGGGGTCTCCAAGCTGCTTGTAACCCGGCTTCTATCTTGTTCTTCCACCTCGTCGCTATTATAATGATAGGCATATTTGGGGGAACTGGCAGGCTTGTGAGACTTCAGCAGGCGAGGGTTGGTCGGCTGGGAAGGCAGGGCATGTTGTCCTCTCCGTCTGCACTCCTCGGCAAACGCTTCTTCATCTGCCTCACCTGAAAAAGCAAAGAGGGCAAGAAAAGTGAGCTGCACCCAAAATGCTTAAGTTTAGCCTGAAAAAAACAAAAACAAAAAACCCAAAAACTGGGCTGGAAATTGGGTGTCACAAAACTACGGCCTTTGCTGTGGTTAGCTCACAGATAGTCCTGTCTGTCTGCTGATCGGGGAGTGTCTGGAGCAGAAAGCTCCATCAATGGCCTCTCGCCACATGGAAGCTACCCAAAAAAGTCAGACACTACAACTCAGGGGCCACGGTTTCCTTCTACCCCAAAGGCAAGGTGAGTGAGCCAAGCACATGGCCCTGGACAATATTTCTGTCCTGTGCAGAACATGTCATCTCATCCCACCTCACCTGGACTGTCTGCCTAGGAACAGCTGGCCCTGCTCAAGGAAAAGCTATGGGGAAAGGAGGGAGAAATACCCAAGCTGGCTACAGGGATCGTGGGGGAAAAACAAAGCCAACGTGGGTTCAGAGGGACTGGATGTTGGACATCCACAGCTGGAAGGATGGTAGAGAAGTGTGAAGGATCACATGAAGATGGGAAATTGGATTGAGGGTGTAAGAGATAAGCACAGTCCAGGGGGCAAGGCAGGCAGGCACAGCAAAGGCGAATGAACACAATGGAAATAAAACCTCAATGTTTGCAAAAATTAATATGAAAAACGAGGTACAGTCATACTCATGCTGTTTTGCAGATGACACTTTCCTTTGGTGTAGAAACTGTAACAGTACCAATGCTGCAAAGTAGAGAAATTAGCTACCATAACAGAAAAAAAAAAACAGCAAAACTGCACATCCAAAAGCAAACAGTTAAGATAACAAATAAAAAAGCCAACCAAAGACAATAAACAGGGAAAATATAAAACAAACAAACAAACAAAAAAAAAAAGATAAGAAAGGTGTATACCACATTTGTCTCTTAAATGGTTTTAGAAGTTTCATTAATTCAATTACTTAAGTACTTTTAATAGAGCTGATGAAATATGGCGTCATTTTATTTGCATCAAAAGTGGTGTGTCACATTCTGGAAGTTTTTCCTGGGATGTGCCCGACATCAGCTACTTGGGAGGGGTGTGTGCTCTCAGCTAATGCGTGTGCTCTTAGTTCATGGCTGGAAAACGCTTTGAAGATGGAAAAAGCACCACGTATGCAGTAAAGAACAAGAGCAGTAATACCCACTTTGTTGTATCCACCAAACCATCGACACTTTCAAACAAAACAGGTTGCATTGTCTTTACCTTGTAATCGGACATGGGGAGACGCTTCTGAGGGCATGAGGAAAAGGAGGCAAGGTGTATTTAAAAAGTCATTTTACAGTGCAATGCGGCACCCGAGGCTTTGCAGGAGAAGAGGACTCCAAGATGTGCCTCACATTGCCCCACCATGTGTCTGAGCACCTGCTGTGCATGGATATTATGCAGAGAATCCTTTTTCCCGGGTGATTAAATGCTCATTCCGCCCCCCCTGCCCGATGTAACACTCATGCTTTTTCACCCTGGGGTCTCCTGCACTTCCAAAGGTGCAAGCAAAACAAGACAAAAAACCACAGGTGATGATAACACCAAGGGTTTCTGCATTTAGACTCCTCCTGCCTGCATTGTACCAGTGTAAAACTCCGGGTGTGCGGTTCTCCTTGCAGTAGACCAGGGCTGGCAGGACGGCTTTTTTCCCCTCACATGGGGCACAGCATTTCAGCTACGAAAGGCCATGGGCAAGGAAAAGCTCAGAAAACACCAGATGCAGAATTGCCGGCATTTCCCATAAGAGGCTACAGGATTTTACACGCTATACAAACAGTACTGAAGCACGTATCAGTCTGATGATACCAGGTCTACGAAGATGAAACCTATAAAATGCCAGGAGTCAAGAAAAGGCGTAAGAAACCTATTTGCACATACAAAAGCCAGTCGGGAGAGTTCAGTTCCTAACAAATTGTAGTGCACCAGAAATAGGAGATCCCTCCCCTCGCATGGAAACACAAACTGCATGGTTTTCTTTTTGATATGCAAAGTCTTGCTTGATGCACGTTTAAAATTTGTATTGACAAGCAGATGCAGGAATGAGAAATATGCTAGTGCCATTCTCAATGCTCTGTGTGTGTGTGTGTGTGCATCACAGAGACACCCCGATCAGACACGCAGGTAAGTATTAAACTAGATGCTCCACATACACCCTACTAAATTACTCCTAACTAAGCTAGAGATCAATCTCGACACCTTTAGTCTAATTCAGCCAGTGTGAACGGAACAGTTTAACACTGGAAGAATTCAAATTAATCCTGCTCCTCCCTGGTGACGTACCCGCAGCATCGCTGTGTGCTGGCTCTCTTGCACCCTGACACCTCCTCGATCTGCTGCTTGCAGGGAACGCTCCGCAGAGCTCCCGTGCGCTGGGAGCCCACCCGTGCCACCAGCCCCACCACACTGAGCACCTAATGAAGTCACAGAAAGATCTTCCAGCAAGCACTCACTGCTTGAGTCCAACTTAAAATAAAATGTAAAAACTCAAAAGACATGCCATACTCCAAATTTTCCAATTAAATTAACTGCAATCTAGAGAAGAGGCAGGAGACCTTGTCCTGCTTTATCAAATCCCATGAGAGCTGCTCTCCAGAGCAGGTTTCAGCCTTCAGCTTCTGACGGTATGAGCATGGCTCTGACTCTCAAAAATGATAGTGCCTGCCTGCCAGTGAGTTTTGGGACAAATCCTTACACCTGTGCCACTTTTTGTCTCTGAAAAGTCACGATACGCCTCTCCAAGGCTTTTTCTGGGGTGTTCTCCAACTGCAGCTCTTCCACAAGTGGTCCAGAGCAAGGACTGTCCCCTCCTCCAGCAAGGCTCATAGATCAATTGCTCCATGAAAGATGACACATCAACAAAAAAAACCCACAAAACCACAAACAGACAATTCCTGTAATGCATATTTCTCTTTCCTTCAAAAATGATCCAAAACTAACCCCCAAAGCTGGACCTTGCATTGCACCATCTCATCGGCTGAAGGTGCTGCACCAGCCCAGTGAACCCAGGAGAGCCCTGGCTGGGCTTGATGCTCCCAGCACGCTGCCTGCTCTGCCAGCACCCGTCCGAGATGCAGGACTGGGCTGCTCCTGCGTGGGGTTTCTCTGTGCCACGCAGCTGTGGCTGAAGTGCAAGGGCAAGAATCGGTATGAAACGCTTAAGAGACCATCCAACCGCTGAGATATAAATGGTGAAGGGGCGGTTTGCCTCAAAAGAGGTCGCAATCTATGCCAAAACCTAGAGCACAACTCCTCAGTATTGAACTCGGGGAACCAGCATCCCTTTGGAAGTTTGTGTTAAACCTTTCCTCGTAAGCTCCCTAACCTTCTGTCATCAAGGATTTGTAATTAGTGTTTTTTGCTAAGTTGAGCTGATCTGTGTTATACTGCAAGAAAACTCCTTCTTAAGCTTCTGTCAGCATTATTCCGCTGTTTGGGGTATGCTGTGAAAGCATCGAACACCAGAGGGGCTGACTGCATGCCACAAAACAAAATGCAGTGGCGACTGAAGTCAAATACTTGATTAACTTTGATTAGACTACAAAGTTACCTAGTTTTCCTCCACAAGATTAATCAATGCTTCCTAATTCTGGGCTGCCCATGCATGCTCCCATCCGTCCTTCACCCCACGGTAGAGCCCTGGGAGGACGCAGAGCTGCTCCCCACCACTATGCAGGCAGCACATTTTGCAGCGAAATCATAGAATCATAGAATGGTTTGGGTTGGAAGGGACCTTTAAGGGTCATCTAGTCAACCCCCTTGCAATGAGCAGGGACATCTTCAGCTAGATCAGGTCGCTCAGAGCCCCATCCAGCCTGACCTTGAACGTTTCCAGGGATGGGGCATCTACCACCTCTCTGGGCAACCTGTTCCAGTGTTTCACCACCCTCATCATAAAAAATTTCTTCATTATATCTAGTCAGAATCTACCCTCTTTTAGTTTAAAACTATTACCCCTTGTACCATTGCAACAGGCTCTGTACCCACCTTTCTTATAAGCCCCCTTTAAATATTGAAAGGTTTAAATCCATCTTGATCACCCAACAGTCATTCAGTTTTCCATCCCGCCCTGAAGTAAAGACAAGTTTTAGTTCAATCAATAGACCCTAAAAAATGCTCCAAAATTTTTCCCCTTTCCAAGCTGCAGGACAGCAGGATCACACCATAGATTAGTTAAATGTCGTTAACATCACGTTGGCTCTGATTCAAATATTGAATTATCTACAATGCCGTGCACAGTATGAGCCTCCAAACCTTTGACCATCTATCTTTAATACACCTTGCAAAGCAAAACTAAAGTGCCATTTGCATCAACTATTTCTTTCTTGTTCTACATATTTAAACAAATTAGAAACATTCAAGCCAGACTCTGAATATAACCAGCTGTACCAAGTGCAAATATGAGACTTGAAAAAAATTTATTCTGGGAAAGGTTAGCCACACAGGGCATCACCACCAAAAAGCGCTTAAATGTTGCTGGAACTTTGTCAGCGGTGATGTTCGTCCTGGAAAAGGCTTTTAGGAAGACTAGCTGTATGGAGGGGGAGGCGGGGTTCACAGCTGAGTTCAGAGCTGGAATATCCACTTGAGAAGCAACTTTCAGGGTGCTCTGGCTTTAAACAGCCCTCGGTTCTCCCCACAGCTCCTTCTTGCCGTCTCCCGCGCCTCCAAGCCAGCAGACCCACGTGAGAGCCTGGGCAGCCGCGCCGTGAACCCAAACAGGGGACCGACCAAGGTTAAAAATAACACTCTTTTTGTGAGCTTATTTTTAACTCAGCTCAGTGCCTGGATCCAGCCCATCGTGCAGCTGGGGCAGGGAAAGGGACAATTAGCCGGGGCTGCTGGAATCAGCATCCAAACTACAGTGCTAGGCAAAAGGTCTTATTCTACTAATGCAAATCATAATTAAAAACCTTGCAGTTATTTCATTTGCAAAACCAGTTTGGAGAAGTTACAGTTCTAAGGTTCTAATTCTGAAAATGAGAGATTCAGCATTACTAGTAACATTTAAAAACAATAGTTAAAGTTTGGTTTTCTGGTACACTAGGTTCTCCCAAATGAAAAGCAACTTCTGGGAAAAAATTAATCAAACACAAGCTGTAGCATCCTAAAAAGCTGCAGTAGGACCAAAACCTGTCTTCTGCTCCAAGCGACAAGGGCTGGAAAATAATTTCTCATAGCAAAGTGCTGCTGTAAGGGAAAAACATGGCTCTTTTAACCTGTAATTAACCAGTAGAGGGCAATATTGCCTATCGTGAAGGGCAGCGTTATCGCAAGAGTCACTGCCAACTCGTGTTTATTCGCTAATTCATTGATTTTATACGTCTAAGGCGAACCGCGAGTACAATCCTTGGACTAGGTGGGTGCTTTGGGGGAGTCGCCAGCTACACCAATGCGTCCGTGTGTGCTCCTGGAAAACGGAGATAACACCCAGGAATAAAAACACGAAGGCAGAGGATATTCCAGGTGAGGTGGGATGGGTAAGTCACGGAGCACTTCGCAAAAAAGCAGCCCTTCACGGGCTAGCATTATTATTTTGTGTTACATTTAAGTAACTTCCGTGTACATCCAGGAATTGAACTGAAATCCTACCAGGAATCAGCAGTTATTAATGGCAAGATAGTAATTAACAGAAACATGCCGAACAAACCAGGGTAAACATCCTGAGGATGTCAAACCACTGATTTACATTTACATTTACCATGTCACTTCCCGCGCAAGAGGAAGCGGAGCCTTCGTGGTTCCCGCATGGCAACCCTACTGCTTGCATGCTATTTTCTTACACACCTAATTAAAAAAAAAAAAAAAAAAATCAAAACCATATAATCAGGATTTTCCCCTGTATTAAGAAACAAAAAGTAGGCACACCGGTTTGCTCAGTCCAAATGAAGACTTCCCCAAGGCCGCGAACACCACACAGCCCTTCCTGTAACCAGCATCAGAAGATGCAACTGGTGAGGGATGTCTGGCTTTATCTAATGACACAAGGCGGCTCCGAGCTAAGCTCCAACCAGCTGGTTGTGCAAGGACGGCTTGCAGGAAACTTACTCCATTCAAATCTTTCTTGAATGATGACCAGCAAAGTGTCTTTTGAATACTTTAAGACTTTAAAGTTAAGAGGTGGTGTATTTTCTGAAGCTCAGAGCAGGACACTATATTGCTGCTTCTAGAGAAAACTCAACTGAGTCTGATGTTAGTCTAAGCTGCTCCCGATGCCGACAGACAACAAATCAAGAGTGCAAAAAAAAAAAAAAAGCTTTGCTTGACTTTTCCCCCCCGCCTTTTATTACAAGGGCTTGGAATTTACCCTGCACCTACGGAGGGCACTGGAGTTTCTGATGACTCAACGGCATCCGCTGCTGCCAGGGAGAGCTGAGCTGCGACTGAAGGAGCAACACAAAGAGAAAGAAAAAGAATCGCCATTTAAATACATTTATCTGAAGTCGATAGCACTATGATCTTTGTAATCTGTTGATAAGAGTTTTGTACTGATAAACTTTTCCACTGTTAGAGCAGCTCCAGTATTAATATTTACCTTAGCAGAAGATACCAGGGTGGTTCTGAGACTCAAGTCCAACAGTTGCTGGGAAATCTCATACTTTAGAGGAGCCTGTGGGATCCGAGAACTTATTTAATGGAAATGGCCTATCTATAGGCCTGGGCTGAAAACTTCCTGGAGATTTACTGGTTTCATTTCTTCTCTTAAAAGTTCCATATCTATTATAGCACAGAGAAAACATCAGGAGATGAAGCAACTCTACTAAAACATAGAAGAAGTGGTCTAATTTGGGCGACCAAACTTGGAAGTTGTTTTCAGAAAGCTGACAAATCATCACAGTTTCTTTTAATTTCTGTTGGGAGCGAAGGATGCTCATTATAAGATACCAAGCCCAGGGTATTTTCTAAAACCGCATGTGCACACACACACCCCGCTTCTGAATTTGTAGGCAACAGGCTCAGCCAAGAAAATACTCCCTCACCATTACTGGAGGCTATGTTGAGCAAGTTCTTCTGATTAATTGTTCTTAAACTTGTTTCTAAATGCCAGGAAACACTAGTACTGCGACGCTTACCAGAAGGAGTTATAAAACCCACTTTCAGCCTGTGCTCTCTCGGTTTGTCAGACTTGACAGAAACTAAAATTTGCATCAAGTCCTCTTTGGAAAATGTCACTGTCTGAGTTTGACAGTGACAGCCTTTAAAAATCTCTCTCTTGCTATTTGATGTGATGCTTATGAGAAAAAGCAGCCATTTTAAAATCTACTGATAAAAAAAGAAAATGCAAGTAGTCTCAAAAGCTGAAAGGGCCTGAAATCACTCAAACTATCCAGGGAATGCCGGAGCAGCTGCCCCATCTGCACCATCGCTTCTAGGGGCACAGCTTTTGTAAACGGTAAAGGGAGTTTATTTCAACACTGAACTTTATCAGCTAAAGCACAGGATGAAGGACGTTTTGAGTCGTTTCACACAAATCAGTCTCTTTCATCAATTATTGGCAATCATTTTTCTTCTGAAGCAATTGCACATTCCTCAGTGCTACAGAGCACGAAGAGATTGAGCCTTTCCTCTGGTGCAGCAAACTGATGTCTGTCCGAGACATCCCTCCTGCAAAACGCTAGGAAATATTTAGCCAAAGTTGTGCCTGGAGCGCTGAGCTGATGAGAAAGGAAAGACATTGTCAGCTCTCAATCCACACCCCCTGCAGAAACCTGCTGCCCCATCCCACCTCATCCTCTTCCCCATCTCACACCCTCCACCGGTTCCGACTGCACAGCTCTGCCCTCGCCAATGTCACCGCGCTCAGACGTGCATCATGTCTCCTTGCTCCGGCTCAAAACCTCCTATTAAGTTTATAACTTGGGGGATTTGGGCTGGGCTTTCCCAGGCCAGGACCAGCACTACAATTTCCTCTGCCATGGGAGTCGGGCATTACCTGCAAGGGGGGGCTGGCGGGGGGGGGGAATGCCACAAGCAGCAGGAGACAGCATGGGAGATGGTGGTGAAGTCCTGAGAAGTGATGGGAAAAAAAGGGGGTGCGATTTGGGGAAAAGGACAGAGACTGATGGAGCGACTCCCACAGTGCTATTTCTGTCCCAGGAGAGCCATGGCTGCAGCACGTCCAGTATCCAGGAAAGGGCAGGGCCCAATACTTTTTGCTCGGTGCACATGGCAATCCTCTGCCCTTCTGGCTTTAAAAGCTGGCAATGGACTGGCTCCTTTTATTTTTGCCCTCGTATCCAGCTGCTCCGGTGCCAGCTCACGCTGTTCCTACAAAGCCCGTACCCCTGAGGCACAGGGCAGGGGCAGGGAAAGCCCCACGCCAGGTCTGCTCACCCTCCCCACCCCCAGCAGCTCCCTTCGAAATTTTAATTTTTTTTTCTTTTTTTTTTTTTAAGCCATCGGGATTTTACCTACCACCCTCGTACACGCCTGAGAACCCCATTATATCCTGCATTCAGCCCAGCATGTAACACGAATCTTGCATTCCCAGCACATCAAGCTACTCAAGACAACCATGTTGCATGACAAAGATACCCCGATCTGCAACAAATTAGGAAAATTAAATGAGTATAGACCATACGCTAACTACAGCCGTGCTGCAAACAGGTACTCAAAGGAAATGTCATCATGCTGTTCCGGAGTGGCTAGTGGGGATCGATGGCTAAAGCCACTCCTGTTTGACCATATCGGGTGGCACTGAGGTCTGCAGCCTGATGTAGAGATAGGGGAGTTGCTGAGAGAGCCTGGATTTACATCCTTGCTGCCAAAACTTACTCATCAGAAGATCTTTTAAAGCCCAATGAATGGTCCTACATTAAATTTGAGGCCAGGGAGAAGTGCAGGCTGAGCACATCCAGGCTTTTGAAGTTATGTTGCTTCTGTCGAAGCACGCCAGGGCATCTGTATAGATTACGCCAACTGCTCTCATCTTAAAGATTCAGGATGTGGGAAATGCAAATGGCAGGAGGTAACACGAATCCCCATGTTTCCAGCAAGCAGAGAAATGACCCCATTTGCGTGCCGCTGCTCAAAGTGAATTTTATTAATTTTAAATACTTTATCACACAGGGGTCTTTTCTTCATTTCGGCATGAATTTTGAAAGAAAGCCAAGAACAAAGAATGGGCTTCGCAGCTTGACATATATAAATACAAATTAGCAAGATTTCAAGCTCAGAGTTTGAACAAATGGACCTGATTTTTAAACAGCAATTGAGACTACTTAAAAGACGATGCTTTCTATACTTTTCAGGGTCGTGTCAGGTATCTACCATAGTTTTCAGCAAGTCGTGTTGTATACCGCTGCATTCCAGTGCTGCCTGCCAGACCCCCTTAAAAAGTTGCTCCAGGGGCTCCTACTCTTGGGGCTTCTCCTCCAACACACTCCCTACACAACATGTAGGCGAGATGGGGCTCAGATCACTGTAACTGCTTCCCTTTCTTACACGGCCCCTCTTCCTCCACAATTGCTATCACTAACATCAAAATATTTGACGGGGTTCAACATTCAGAGGGGTTTTCTTCATCTCACTTATATTTCAACCTCAGGCAAAAATCCCTGCAGATTTCGTCTCTATCATGAGGAAGCCTCGTAGCTCGCGTTTCACTTTGAAATTGGATTTGAAGTGCAAACCAAAATCCTACTGAGAAAAAAAAAAAGCAGCAGCCTTTACAATGCAACTTAATACTCACTACCCAAGGAAAACAAATAAATAAAAAAAATCCACAGCGCAACTACACGCAGCCCAGCCAGGTCCTCCATTGCGTACCCGGAGACCCGGTGCCTTCTGCTGGCGTTTGCTCTCTCCTTGTGCCCGAGCAGAGCCCGGCGGACCCCCGCACCTCTACCACTCGCGCTCCAGAGGCTCCCAATGCCAGCCGAAATGGCCCCTTCGCTGCCCTGAAAGACAAAGCTTTACTTCTTGCCTTCAGTCCTCTTGGGAGTTACCACCACCAGGTCAAGCAACGCTGGCTTCTAATTAGAACGCTCTTCAGACCGCAAGCGGAGAAAAAGGGCTCTTCTGCTTTCTCAACGAACAGATCTTTGTAACTCTTAAGAACCACCAAGTTAAAGTATCAAGATGTTGTCTTATATTTCCATTAGTGGCCCTCACTAAAAAGAGCAGCTCCAGAGCAGTTCTGAGCAAGCCCTAATTTGAAAATTATACAGTTTTGTTACACATTTTTTCCATTCATTATCAGCTTTAAACCAGTCTTCAAAACCTTAACGTACAAACCCAGATTACTGTAAGAGAAAAGAATTATATATAAAGCAAAAAGCCATGCAGTTAAATTTAAAAAGAAAAGAATCTCATGAGTGACGTCAGAAAAATGTGATGAATGACTTCCCCAGCTGTTTTGTCAACATTTCCATAGTAATTTGGCAAAAGCACAAAAACGCCAAGTTTATATTTTCATCAAATGGCTATTAGCGCTGCTGAAATCTCACAGACACGAGACAGTAAGAGCAAGCTCCACATTTTATACTGCATTGTCCATGCTCAGTTTGTAAGCTCTCATCTTTTCAGGTTAGTAATTTGAAAAATGTTCTCCCTTCTACCCTGAGCCTTAATTATCACACTAAGGGTTTCACATATTAATTACAAAAAAAAAAAAAAAAAAAAAAAAAAAAAAAACCCCCCCCTCTACTTATACCCCCCAAAATAAAAAAAAAAAAAAAAAAAAAAAAAAGAAGAGATAACTGCCCTCTCGAATTATACCCCCCAACATCTTATTCATCCTCATCAGTCCTTGCATTACCAGGACTAGGGCAAGCAAATCCCAACTCCTAGTGCCTCGCATATCCCTGATTTACAGAGCTCCAAAAATCATCATCTTTTAATCCTCATACAAAGGCCATCATCTTTTAACTGACCCTGAAAACGACACGTGCTCACAGTAACAGGATGTCTCTTCTGACAGCTCAATAGGTTTCAAAGCGTTTTATGAACCTTCACCACAAAACCCAATCCTATTTTTGACATCTTCCTGACAAGAGCACTAAGCCGTTCCTTGGCTTTCAGTTCGATAATATTGTCACGCCAATGAGAAGTCAAAAAAAATTATTGTTTCAAGTTAACATTCAATACCAATTTTGACTAAATACTGTATTTAATTAGGAACCTGTATACTGGCCTTACAGGGGCCATAACTCCCAAGCTGCACACCTTTTGCTGTTTGGCATCTCTGATCCATCAACGAACTCTCAAGGTTTCCAAACAATCTTTCTTTCCCACCCATAGTCAAGCTCTTCAGTCTGTGCCTTAAAACCCACCAGAGTTTAGAAATACAACAAGTCATTTTTCAAATCCAAGACCTATCAATAACTAAATATTTATACATGCAAACATATACACACATACATATACACACATATATTTATACACACAAAAAGAAATTGTTCTGTGTATACTGCTCAAACTGAAGCTCTGACCAAAATAACCAATAAATGGAGAGCACAGAAATTAAAATTTTCTCGATTAAAAAAAAACAACAAACACACACCAAGCCAGAAACATGACTACCATCCAACAATAACAATACTTACAATTATCTTTTGTGCCTGGGAACAGTATCGTCAGTCAGTTTATACGCTCCTTCTGCAGAGATCCAGTGGGAACAGAGAACGTTTTACCAAGAAAGCTTTGTGAGTTTTGGAAGCAGACGGAGAATTCAAACAGTGCCATTAGTACCTGCTTCATGTATCCAATATGGCCAGGCATCTCCTGGGAAAGCCACCGCAGAGCTGCCCGTGCCCGGAGCGATGGCTGTTCCCATCCTATGTTGCTGCAGCAACACCATCCCACCTTCTCCCCTTTTAACACACCTCTGAGATCCATGGGATGAAGCACCAAGAACAAAACCAACCCTTTCCAACCTCAGTCTCAGAGGCTAAAGCAAAAAAGGGGGAGACCAGTATTTAAGAGCTACCACAAAGGCAGAGAATTCGGAGAGTGCCACATCCCAGAAGGGAGCAAAGAGCACCTGAACGCCCACCGGCTCACGGTGGAGGGGTGGATGCGCCCACCAAAACTGTGCACCAGGACAACAACTCAACACCTGAAGTTGCCGTGAAGAGCTTCTACTCAAAATCACCCAGCATACAGACATACTCGCATCCTCTTGTAATTCCGTAATGGCATTGAAAGCTTTTCCAAATATTTAAGTGACTGTTTCTAAGTGGACTTATTATACCATGGCATAAATATTTGAAAAACTTTTAAAACAAAACATCAAAACTGCAGAGGTTTGAACTGTTTAACTACAAAGGCAATTTTGTACTATTAGCAGCCCAAAGTGCAGGATCCAGCAAAGCTACTCCACCTTCCCCTTGAACACCAGCAAAATCAAAATCTTGCCAGAAACACTTGCCAAGAGTTTTACTAAGTTTGACGATGTCAAACTTCATTTACACTACAGCATTTCTCCTCAGCCTCATAAGATCATTATTGTTCCCTTTGTGGGGCTGAAAATGTCCTGCAGTCAGCACCGTGGTATCGAAAGGAAACCTAGAACAGATGCACAACAGATAAGACTGATGTTCACCTACATTTGTTATCATGCAAGTCAGCAACTGACATAAAAAGTCCCAGACTTTGCACTTTCGAGAACATTTCATCACTTTCCAATTAAAATTCTGACCTTGCCTGAACTCCCAGTATTGGATACCGCCTGGTATCTCCGCAGAAACAATCTCCTTTTACAGTAATCTTTACAAATACTAAATAAAAGA
The DNA here is from genome assembly GCF_000690535.1 of Cariama cristata. Classification (NCBI taxonomy): domain Eukaryota; kingdom Metazoa; phylum Chordata; class Aves; order Cariamiformes; family Cariamidae; genus Cariama; species Cariama cristata. The sequence continues at coordinate 61,505 of NW_009596348.1, forward strand.
ATTAACAACTGGTTTTCTAAAGAAAAAGTTGCTTACTGAAGACTGAATAGTGGACTGAAAACAAAATTACAGCAGGCAAAGCAGTAATTTCACCTTCCAGGAGGTGGAATCTGTTTGCAAAAGCCTTCAAAGCACTGACTTTCTACTGACAAGATAAACCTATAAATAAAACCACGCTGTTGTAACACTGATTGATATACTGGACTGATGACAGTTCAGCTAGGACCTCAGAATGTCCATCTCCATCACAATTTCAGCTGAAAATTTGGAGGGCCTATATTTTAAGGGAAGATTAGCCAGAACTGTCACAAAAATAGAAAACTGGAGAGGCTTTGACCTCTGTTAAGCAATGTATCACCTAACCTACATTAAAGCTGCACTTCGAGTTGCTAGCTTGGCTCTGTGCCACTTACAGGTCCATACTCAACACCAGAGACACAGATAATTTGGGAAATTTTGCCACCACACCCAGAAAACACAACAGTGAGCTGAATCTGGAGCCTGGTGTGAACAAAGGTTGGTTTTTTGTTTCAGGAGAAGCTGGGAGGCGTAAGGCAAAATCCCCCACCCCCCCCAGCCCCAAACCAGCTCTCATAAAAAAAGGCTTTCCACTGTTGGAAACTATTCGGTCCAGGGCAACAAGCACCTCCCCTGCACCAGAGCACACAGCACGGGCATGCACTCGTGATTTATCCTACGAAAAGGGTTACCAGGGATGTAGTCATCTTCTTCTATAAACATTTTGGGAGCAAAGCACACATGTGATCTCAGAGCAAGTGTTAGAAGAGAGGGAAGAGTCGAAACCACATGAGAGTAATCAATTAATCTTACATTCTTGATTTTGATCATCAAGAAGAGCACGGAGGCTTAAACACCTGTGTCTTCTCAGAAAAATGTTTTGTTTCCCTGAGTTGAGCTTCTTGTTTTAAGGAGTGATTACAAGAAGCATCTTCTTGATTATTCACTGCATTAGAAACCACTTAAAATTCACCTTCTGTTCTATGACATTTTCAAGACCGAGTTATATCTGTTAATAAAGAAATTATTAATGGCTACAAAACCACTATGGGTAGGATTCAGGACAAATTACGCAACTTTCTTTTAACCTTTCAAACAGGACTATCTTCCAATTCTTTTGGGCTAATACTTTCAAGATGGATCAAAAGGAAGTCAATAACAATGTCTCAGAAATACCTTGGAAATTATTTAGACAGCTCCCCTCGCAACAGATACTGCAAGTTATATCCCGTATACCTGGCATTGATATAATAACTCAAAAACACGAATATGCATAGTAACGTATGCGTAATTTTCTTTTTACTTAACAGTGGTAAAAACAATCATCTACTTCGTCATTTTCTACCTGATTCTCTAGAGAAATTGCTGTGTTTCGCCTAAGAACACCTGGTGATGTCTCTTCCAGCAACGTAACAGGAGACTTCAGTTGTACAGTGAACAGAACTGCATTTCCTAATGCTGAAATAGGTTCCACGTAGGATGCAATGCAAAAACTTTAACGGTCCTTGGAAAATATGGATAAAATGGATAGAATTCTTTTGCTTTGACAAGTTACAGCTCTGATACGTTTAAAAATAACTAGTTTTGAAGTGCTTCACTGCTAACCAACAGTCAACACATACAAGGTGTACAGTGGCTACACACTTTGCCAACTACAGAAAAGATTTCTGTCTGAGACTTCTTTTAAGCCAGAAAAAGGGCAGAGCAGTATGGCACGTACACTGGGCTGCTTTTCCATTAACAGTGTCCTTGTCACTACAGCTGGCTGTGTCTATACTGGCGAAGCTGTACTCCTTGACTCTGCTGTAAGGTGAAAACCTTACAGTTTTCATTATTTGTACAGGAAGGAGACTGCACAAAAGTTATTTTAAGGGCTGAATATTTAGATTTCAAAATATGGTTAATTTGACCATAGAAGAACTAAGACTTCGTTCTGGAGTTCCAGCACTCTCCAGCATGATACCTTCCCTAGAAAATGAGGAAGGATCTTAGAGATACCAGGACTTTGCAGTACAAGAGTTTACATTTTGGTTTTGTTCCAAACTATGTTTGATGGTTGTATGACCCAAATGCTGCTGAGTTATAATTCCAGGAATTTGCCTTTCCTCAAGCTTCTCTTCAAAATAAACTTGATTAACAAATGCAGCTCTGGGTATACACAAAACCCAAATAAGCGTCCACAGACAAGTTTTTGCACGCACAGAAGCCCTGGAGGAGACACTTCTCTGGCTGTTACCTGTAGAAATAGTTTTCTGACATTGCAGTCTTAGGCATTAAGCACACTATCAAAGATGATCCAATTAACAAAAAGCCAGCTTCTTTTCATCTTAATCACTCAAAATTCAAGACACACATATTGCTATCCATGTAAGATTTAACGCACACTAAAAATAAAAACTTTACATCATTAAAACATCGCCCATATTTAGGAAAATGAATCGTTCATTCTGACAAATTAATCTTTGCCATAACGTTACACTCGTTAACAAGTGACCTCCTAATCTGCATCTCAGGAGCTGAAATTAGGCTCTGCAGTCTGTTGCTGGTGAGAAGACAGGGGATGTACAAGGGCTCGCTGTAATGCAAATTCCAAATCAAATTCCCTGGGACAGTCATCACGGCCCTCACCCTGGTTCCTCCTCATCATTAAGCATCCAATTTGTCCACTGCAATAAAGCAACTACTTACCTTAACGTCTAGAATGTCTTCTCCCACGTGAAGTCCACTCTCGGCACCTACACATCCCACACTGGACGCTTTAGTGCAATAGTCATCAGGCAATAACATCTGTGCCCTAGATGCATGCGTTGTCTCCTCTCTTCCCACCTACCCTGCTTCCCCGGCACCTCCCAACAGCCAAGGCGGTCCCTGCACGCAGCCCCAGCCATCCCGCAAATTCTTTCATCACAAAAACATCCCCCAGTCTCAAAACCATGGCAAGAGAATATGTCATGTGCATTAACGTTAACACATCAGAGAGGGAGGGAAGAAGCTAAGATACAGACTATGAAGAAAGGCCTGAAGGAACACTGCACCCCTACATTGCATCTCGACCTGGGTCCCAAGCTCCTGAGTTTCCGCTACTTCTCTGTAAAGCCCTAACACTCGTTTCTCACTAAAACATATTTTTCAGAAAGGTAGTCTTTTAAGACACTGAAAGCCAGACAAACTACTTCTCTCGGCAGGTTCTCCCAACAGTTAATCACCCACGTGTTAAAAGCATACGTTTATCTTCTCATTTGAATTTGTCTAGCCTTACACAAATGTTTATACCCTTCTTCCAAACAAGGTCACCTTTAATATGCAGTTTTATCTTACTGTTGTACACTTTTTTTTTTAGACTCAAACTGGAATTTGGCAGACCATCCTCAGGCTGCAGCAGCACTCCCCTGCCTGCGCTGGCAAGGACACAAGGCCCGACAGCAGCACAGGGCTTGGGCCGGCAGAGAACAGGCTGGGTGAAGAGGAGACACAGGCAAATGCCCACCGCTTCTGCATTCCCTGCGGTAACTCATGATCACGTTTTCCTGATGAGAAAGGCAAAGGCCAAATAAGGAAAAAAGTCCTTAAAATTTATGTCAACAGCACAAAACAGGCTGTGTTGGTTTCCTGCTTCTCCCTTACTGGTTTCATGCCCTGCAAGTTACATCGAGAAATAGCATCGTGCCTATCAAGGATGTTAAGATTTGCCTCTCTTCTTGGGGCTAAAACATCCCATCTCAGAAAAGACAGAAGTAGCACTAGAGGTATTTAATGAAAGAAACGTTTTGGTGGTTGTCCTAACTCAGAAAGTGAATCTCCCCAAGAGAAAAATCTTCCGCTTCTTTGTGCTCATTCAGGAGCTCAGTCAAAGGCTGAGGGCAGGAGGTTCGTGAATGTTACTCCTGCTTGCAGGCAATACCAGATGCACCCAAAACAGCTTTAAGTGAATTTCTAGCTCTCTAGTGCTCTCCTGAACATCCAGCTCCCAGTTTGCATAGAAAAGCTGAATAAAGCCCTTTCGTTATTGAAGTGCAATACATTTGGTGGTAAGGACCTGATCCTATTTCCTGTAAGCACTCTGTAGTAAGAAATGTGCACGTCGAGATTAGCAGACTAATTCTGGGACGTGTCTGAACGAGTACTTAACAGAGCACATCCAAATAAATCAAAGTACCAAAGTGCCTTCTGATGAGAAGTAGTATTATTATGGAAAGCATGGCCAAAGTCCCCTGAAGACAAAAGGCTTAGTCCTCCGACACTGGCTAAGAGACACTGGAGGAAAAGCTGAGCCTTGGCCATGTCAGTTTTCTCCATTTTCCTCCAGAAATACTTTCACAGAGAAGTCCAAAGCAATCTTAAAACGTGCATAGCCTAGCTCCCTTTGGAAGAAGAGTGATGGAGACTGATACTACAGAATATGCCCTTTCACAAAAGCAAGACACAAGAGACTGTTGCCAAGTAAGCCAAATATTGCAACAGGATGACAAATTCAGATTTAGCTTCTGTAAAGAGTAAAAGGCAGCCTCCAACTACATGCCTAGGAAAAACATTTGCCAGAGGCAGCTATGGTGACAGTTATGCAAATGTGTGATAAATAAGCAAGTTAATCTTACTCTGTATTTCAGTTACAAAGATTAAGAGAGACGTGGCATGTATTTCTAGAGAGACACCAAAAGACTGTTGGATCTGCCCAGCTTCTCTATCAGATGTGTCAAAAGCCTCTGCAGCCTTACAATTCTTTTTTTCCAGGTAAACTCCCCTCCTGGACCACAATTCAATCAAGCTTGTGACTGCAACCAAGATACAAGAATCCTATTCCAGAGCTGCTGCTTTGCGTCTTTAGCTGTACTAGTAACAGCTTCAAGCAACTGTTACAGACATAGCCAAAATAATTCTTTCTTCTGGCTATCAGGAATGTATGCTCCATAATGTGAATTCTCTGACCAGCCACCCAGGCTGGATTCCTCTTCCATACTAGTAACTCATTTAAATAAATTTACAAATAAGAATGCAGAAGATTTCATATTTGATTTTTAACAGTCAATAAAAGGAGGAATTGAAGCCTTCTCAATGTAGTATGCCACTTGCTATACCACGTAAAAGACTAGCATCCTCACTGTAGTCTTTACAAACTAGGTGTTAATATTTAACCTGCCTCAGAACTAACATTCAGGTGTATGAAAGGATTCAACTTTATTTTGACCACTGGTAAACTAGCAGCTACAGGTTGGGTTTTTTTTCTCTTTTTACGAAGTTCATTCGAAGTTGGCTGCATTGAAAAGAATAGCTGAAAGAGCTCTCATTTGTCATTCAGTATAAAGGAAAAGTTATAGGCAAACCAAAGTTTTATTACCATAAGCCTCTCAAAATCTAATTTCTTGATTGTCAATTTTAAGTCAAGCTCAAAAATGATCTATTTTTAGTGATTTTAAAATGAACCCACCATGCTACAAAAGTTAACATTACTTTAAAAGTCAGAGAACTAAAGAGACAATTCTACTTAATAGCATCTTTTAATGAAGCTTTTTACTTATCTTTTGAATTAAATACACTTTAAGCCCCACCATTACATTTCGAAGCTGACATCTCAGGCAGAAGCCTTCAGCTTCCTTTATTTGGAAGATAATTAGCACTCAGGCCACCAGTGCAATCTACCTCACACCAGGACTTCACAGATTTCAGATTTGGTCACATCCAAACTACTGCATGTATTTTAGACATGGTAAGCATGACAGGGGATACAGTACTCATGTGGGTTTTCAATTAACTTTCTACCAGCTGTTGTAAGTAAGATAACACCTAACCCAGCACTAAGTCTGCCAGAACATAGTTTTCAGAGAAGTTACAAAGAGTTTGAATCGGCAGTCAGCTTGCATAGGTTCAGGGTTATGGCTCAGACGGTCACAGCATTTTGTTTGTTTTTTTTTTTAAATCTGACAGCAGCATCTCAAGAGTGAGGCTCACTGTCTTCTGAATGTATGACCTATGTAGCAGAGTATAAACCAACCATCTTCTGCTCTAACTTTTCAGTAGTGCACTTCATTCAACAACTAACTCCAGTCGAGGAGTGTTTTTTTTCCAAAACCAGAGCAGATCAAGCAGTAAACCCACTAAAATTATAAATTCAAAAGGTATAGTTTGTAGCACTAACAGGTAAATACGCTTCATTCCAACACTACTGCAACATAAGGACCACTTCAGCATCTTGGGTGGAAGATAAAAAGCTTTATACTTATGACAACCACTTGAAGACAAGCAGTAACAACAAGAAAACCCAAACTGTCTCTGTTGAGTACTACCTAAAACAAGTCTGTGGCCACAATTCAGTCCCAAAGCAAACAAGACCAGAGAGAGCAGACAGTGCAAACAAGCTTCCCTATATTAAAAAAAAATCAACTTTCAAAGTTCAGCTTACTGCTGATTGGCAGATTACTGATGTCTGTATTGCAATTACCTTCCGAGAACACCATGATTTAAAAATAAGCATAAATACCAAGACATCCAAAAATCAGAACCAAAGAGACGAGTTTTCCAAAAGTACTATGAAATGCTTCCACAAAACGGTTAACGAGTATTCTAATACTAAGCTAAAGCATTCCACTAACACTGAGCACTTTTGAAGTTCTCTGACCATAAGCATCATATAGCCTTGGCATTCATTTTGCAATGCAACCATCTTTAGAAGTAAGCACTGTCCTGTTACAATCACAGATTAAACTAAGGCAAAGTAGGCAACAAGCTCACTTCTTAAACAGAACAGAAGCAGATTCAGGAACAGAGCTCACGTTTCCAAAAATAAAAAATAAAATCTAATTTTCTCACTGGACCATCCCAGAGATGATCTGAAACACAGAAGCACAGCTAAATACAAAAGACAAACCTCCACTTACACCTAAGGCCAATACACATAGGAGGCAAGCAAACAGGACAGCCAAACACAAACACTGACAGAGAGATAAAAAAAACTCTTGGGTTTAGAGATGATGGGGTTTTTTTTTAAGTCTTTTACAATCTTGTTTTTAGCATTCTAAGATTCAGTCCATCAATTAATCAGAAGCTGATACAGTACACATCTTACAAATTCTACGTACACTTACCCTGCAGAGCAGCTTTGTCACTTATACCACAAATGTCTGTCACTCTCAACAGAGAATTGTAAGAATTCTCAGTATTGTAAGAACCGAGAACCACAATAGCTGCAGCAATGTTAAAATGTGAAGCATTCTCAAGCAAAATCCCAACCTTCTTCAGTAAAGCCAAGTGAAAGGGGTAGGTGCCATGCAATCTAAAGAGAAACCTGTGTTACAGTGTATTGCATTGCTAATACTGCCATGCACAAGAGATCCAAAAGAAGTTGCACCAAGAAAAAGCATTACAAAGTTATTGTATTTTACCAATCAACTTTGAAGCAGAGCATGAAAGAGTGACTTAGCAGGTTCAAAAACTCCATCTTAGTTTTTCCCAAACCACTGGAGGAGTCTTAATTTAAATGGGACAGTGTCCCTAAACATTCAAAATTAATCCCTCCTGTATGAAGCAAATGGTACTTTTAATCAAACAGCACCTGGTTTTGAAAGCTACCTCATCCCACTGCACGTCTGATGCATTTGCTAGAATTAAGAACCTTTTCTGTTATTAAATATTTTGTGCTGTTTTGGCCAAATTGAAGTTTAAGGCAATTTGCTGCCCTCGATGATCCATTACTTCTAGTGAGTAGGTTTTGTACATCCATCCAGATTATGTATTAGTAAGGAATGACATACAATTTCTCAGAGCAGTCTAATAAGTGGGTTTTCAAGAGAAAACTCCTATCAGCAGCACAAATAAGAAGAAATTCTGAATATGTAATACATAATAGGAAGATTTTAAACTGGATCCACAGTAATCACAGAATGAGGATTTATTTTGTGTATTAAAAATTACGTTGGATGCAAGAAGTTGCATCAAAAAAAAGAAGTTGGATGTGGTGTTACTTTAAAAAAAAACAACCAATCCTGTGTTCTACATATTGAAACAGGTGGAGACTATTAGGCTTAGGTCAAGTGTAAGAAGGTGACAGTTTTTCTACATCTGGAACTGGAACTGCCAGTCCAATGATATACTTGGACCAAGACCACATATCCACCCAGTTTAACCACCAGCCTATTCAATGGGTATCTGCTTACTCCTGCAGAAATCTTTACTGACGAATTCTGCCTTCTGATGACTCATTTCTTCTTGTCTTTGTGTTTTGCCAGCTTCTCTTTCTACCAAGAAAGTGCAGCACTGCCATTTAATGCTGCATTTTGTCCAGCTCTGACAATAATCAGCTTCAGAGATCTGAAGGCAGAAGAGAGACTATCCAAAACACTGGATCCTCAGGAAATTTACAGTGTTAAAAACAACTTGATTATAGAACCCTGGAGTGAACTGTTTCCATATAATGCTGTGAGAAGGACCACACTTCTCTGGGGAAGAAGATCTAAGGCAAGCACATGGGTACAGATTTGCTACTAGCAGCTATGCTATCATAACTGTGTTCTTATCTTGGAGGTAGGTAATTGGAATGTTAAAAAATATTACCTGGCATTAAAATAGAAGGTGAAGTTTGGCAGCTCAATGTAAAACCTATGGGTATCCACAGGAAGGAATTCAAACTCAACTCCAGATTGTCCTAATTTTATTTGACTTGGTTAACCAATTTTGAAGCACTTTTTACAGTTTACATAACTTAAAGGAGCACACTGTGTCCTATAAATATAAATTAACATTTTTAATAACTCAAGACATCACAACAAAGCCAGATTTTGAAATAAATCGTCTGTTTAGTTATCTGGATCAAGAAGGAACACACATGGGGAACAAAACAACAGCATTAACAAGAAAACACTGTTTAGTTCTAAACTGAGTTTGTGCTTCTACACCAAAAACACAACACTGAAGTAACAAGAACTCTGCAAAGAACTTGAAAAGGTACATAACTTCTGCAGTCCCAAAACCAAAGTACATATTTATTTCTTGTTCTACCTGTTATTTTGTTTGGTTCTACGAAATTAGCATTAGCAGTAGAGGGACAAATGTAAGATGCTAACTTTGCTGCAAATATGAATTCTGTTGTAGCAGTTTGTTAGATTGTTGGTTTGGGTTAAGTTGGTTTTCCTGCACTATAAACCAGAGCAAATCTTTTCAATGTATTTAATAATCAACGCGTTTGTTAGTACAAAGCAGATGGTGTTCAGCAAGAAGGCATTAAGTGATCATTTGAAAACACCATGCTTTTTTTTTTTAAAACACTAAGCCACCCTAAAGAATTTTGTGAAGGCCAGATGTTCAAAGCTGGTGCACAGATAAAAACTGCACATCCATGATTTATGCATGAAATTATCCAAAGCCTGGCAGGTGTTAACATATGCCAATAGTTACTTGCATGCTTTCTCGGTGACATACAGAGATCAAGTCATCTTTCACTAAACTTTGAAAATCTGGTCTTATCTACAAATTAACATTTTGCTTCACTCCATTAATTTAACAAAAGGCATTCTTCCATCTTTCAATTTTTGGTTGATGACTAAAAATAAGAGTGAGATAATGCTAGTAATTTTGTACAAGTCTTCAAAGCAATTACATTCGTTCTCAAAATAAGCAAAAAAACCTTATAATTCAGAAAGCCTTTTTTTAATTAAATGTTTTCCTGTATATTTATGCTCATTACAGATTGCTTCAAAAAATAATCTCAGAACTTGAAACTTTAGAAACTTTTTTTATTTTTAAACAGAGTTACTTTAGGCCTAGACCAAAAAAATTACGTACTAAGGCAAAAGATGGAGTTAGAGAGTCAGCCTCTGAATGCTTCTTAAAAACAGGTGCTTCAAATACAGGTTTAGAAAATAAATTAAATAATGTTTTCAGTCACACTGAAGAAAACATCTGCAAGGAAAAAAGGCCCTCATCCTTAAGACTGAAGAAAAAGGTGGTAGGAAGGGAAAAAAAAAAAAAAGAAAAAAAAAGCAGCACTGTTTTCCCAAGTTGCCCAAATCACACACAGACACAAGAAGGTTACAAATGCCATTCATGAAAGAATGCACCACAAACATCAGCATTTATTCATTTTGAAAATTTTTTTTTTTTTTAGCAAATGACAAAAGACTCAGCTCACTGGCTTCACTTTTGTTTACCTTTTGCTTACATTACACATTTAAACATTTGTCAAAACTTACTAAGTTGTCTGCACTCATGCACAACTAGAAAACATCCTTAATTTATTTAAACCAGAAATGCATTACCAGAAATGTATTAACATTGTTCACTACTAAACATTTAAAAAAAAGTTGAAATTATTAAAAAGATTATCCTGGAAATGTTAACTTCACAGCAGACTTAAACTACTAATTGGCTCACATTTCAAATTGGAAAAAGCAAGATTCATGCTAGTGTTAGTGTACATCTCGCCCTAGCACTACTGAAGGATGGTTCACCTTGATGATATATAATAAAAAGAAAAGTGCATACAGAAATTTACAACAATTTTAAGGACAAAAAATGGTCCAATTGATGTGGTCCCAACAATTAACTCAAAAGTCTATGACAAATACGAGCTTCAGTGAGCTATTTGTACTACTTAAGTATGGATATACAGAAAGTTGAGTTCGTTTGAAATCTTCAAAAAATGCTCCTGTCAATCCTCAAATGGTGGCTGTTATAGCTTAAAATTTCTGTTAAATGCGTGCGTTGAATTACTTGTTATCCAAGCGTAGCAGCTGCTCCTTACCATTTATTGTTAGCGACCTTAACTGGCCATCTTCTTCAACTTCTACTCTCTCTTGTCCATTCTCAACAATTCTGTAAGGCAAAAACACAGTTAACCATTTTAAAGCACTGTAAGCAGTTTGAAAATACACACCAGACCTAGGTTTTTAGATAATGAGGTATATCAGAGCACCACCTGCTTAATGCAACTGTAGTTGGCAAGCTTTTGTATTTAACAGTGCAGAAGCTGTAACTAGTAACCATCCGCACACCCCGGATATTGCTTATTTATAGCAAGAAAATTGCTTTCTAAAAGTTTGAATCCTCCAGTTTGTAGAGTTCACAGTTACAGTTGTCACCTCATACATTGTCGCAGTTGTACTGACGCGGCACACTTATCTAGAACTAAATGTCTTTTGACAGGTAAACTGTACAATCTTGATGGTGCATTTAGTACCCTCCCATTTGTTAAATGCGTAATATTCTAGATCCAATCACAATTTTGCATGATGTAAGGCACACATGTCTTTAAGCCACTTTTAATTTGATCAGAGCAATTAATTTGGAAACCTACTATATATGAAGTTTGACCAGTATGTACATTGTGAAATTTAAGTATCCCTGACTGGAAGGAGATATTATTAAGGAGGTCCGTGGGTTTGGGGTTTTTTTTTTTTTTTTAAATGGGAAGATAAGGAATGTTTAAATTATTTTTAGAACATTTAATTCATGCCTAAATTTCAACTATCTTGGAATTCTCCCCTCATGACTCAAATGAGGAAACCACACGGACGAATACAAATTTTTCTAGAGATCAGACGTGTTGAATACACTCATATTAAAAACAGAGGGAACAGCTTCTTCCCTGAAGCAAAATACTACTCAGAGAAGATTTTCATTGGGTATGCTGGGATATGGATCTTCTTTAGACTTTGCTACCTTGTGGGCAGACATTCTACAAAGTAACAGGACTTCTGGGAGACAGTAAATGTGTCTTCTTTTATGTGGCAAACGACACTTCTTGCTTCTCTGCTCCCTTTCGAAATATGATTTAAAAAGATGTAACAGTAGCATAGCTGATTTAGCCTATTTTTTTAATATTAAAACAAACATAGTGCCTTATCTTCTTTTGCATAAACACTTCCTTTGGTCTCTCTCACCCAGTACGATTCCCTTAAAAGCAGGAAGTTTCCAGATTTTTCTGGAATACACTCACAGAAAAATATCATCACCACACCAGCACGTGATGACAAAGGCTGCATTTAAGTGGTCAAGATGACAAGATCTCTCCAGTACAACAGGACACAGAAGAACCTTGCACTTTGAAGTATGGGACACAAGTTACCACACAAAAAAATTGGTTCTCCCTTGCTTTTCTGTAAATTTTTATTAAGTACTGAAATTACTACTTGTTCAGTACTTCTACAACTTATTGATCATAAAGTTCTGTGTAGGTTTCTCTACAGCTAACTAATATTTGGGTTTCCCAAATGCAGTGATTTCCTCATCACAAGCATGAAATAGTGAGAAGATACGCTGTATATTACTTGAAAATTCACTTTCCAACAAACACGAAATTTTCTCCTAAGCAGGTTTCAGTCACTTAACAGCTAAAAGAATTTATTTATTTTTTTTGGGGGGTTACACACACAAAAACTTCACTCAAATACTGCCTAGGAAAGCAAACTACAGCAGATGTTAGGGAAAACTGTTTCATGTTTCATAATGTCTGCAAAATTAAGTCCTCCCAATCCCCAGTTAAAAGCTTCACAATCAACAGAAACAAAGCGCACTTTTCCCTTCCGGAAGCTCAAGCTGACTTGGCAGACAGCAGTCAAGGACCACAATAAAAGATGCAATACTACACAGGACATTCTGAAGGTCTGGAAGAGCTCCACTGCTAGGTCCCTTTCAAATAGCAAACAAATTGCAACCTTCATTTTTCATCAGGGCAGTTCTGAAAGCATCTCTGTGCTGCTTTTGGCTGGGGTAGAGTTAATTTTCTTCATAGTAGCCAGTATGGGGCTTTGTTTTGGATTTATGCTGAAAACAGCGTTGATACCATTACTGCTGAGCAGTGCTTACACAGAGTCAAGGCCTTTCTTCCTCACCCCACCAGCGAGTAGGCTGGGGGTGCACAAAAAGTTAGGAGGGGACACAGCCGAGACAGCTGACCCCAACTGACCAAAGGGATATTCCGTACCGTATGACATCATGCTCAGCATCTAAAGCTGGGGGAAGAAGGAGGAATGGGGGGGACATTTGGAGTTATGGTGTTCATCTTCCCAAGTAACCATTACTCATGATGAAGCCCTGCTTTCCTGGAGATGGCTGAACACCTGCCTTCCAATGGGAAGTAGTAAATGAATTCCTTGTTTTGCTTCGCTTGCATGAACGGCTTTTGTTTTGCCTATTAAACTGTCTTTATCTCAATCCACGAGTCTTCTCACTTTCACCGTTCCGATTCTCCTCCCCATTCCCCCAGGTCTGAGTGAGCAAGCAGCTGTGTGGTGCTTAGTTGCCAGCTGGGGTTAAAGCAGAACAGTGACTTACACATCTGAACCCTCCTCAACTATCAACAGTTTGGACAAAACCACCCATATTCCCCATTTTCACATGCTACAGCTTTAAGTAACTCAGCAATGCCAAGAAGAGTCAGAGAACCCAACAGAACTTTAGAAAAAAAATAAAATTTTTAAGCATTCAGAGAAATCCAAGTATATTTATACGTATGTATTTATAGCTATGTATGTCTCTACATATAGTTTCATACAAATATATCACTTACCTCTTTGTAGTAATTTTTCTGCCATTAACTATTTTAGTTGAAGTTGATACCGATTTGAAGTTACCCATGCCACTGCCACCAAATGACGTAGAGGAGAACGAAGTAAGGCCTCCGTGTCCCAATGAACCAAATGAAGTAAAACCTATTGGGAAAGAAGGTATTTGACTAAAAATTTATTTTTGCATGACCATGGGATCCAAATTTATCATCCACTCAGACTACATCCTACCTTCAGGATGCCCTTAGTTGGTTGCATCACCAAAACACCAGTGACTAGATGGCATTAAACACCAGTGTGAAAACATGGTTCCAGCCCCATCAATTTCTCCCATATGGACCCATAGTTCAAATTCCAAAGGCATACAGCACTGTCCAAAAACGACTCGTCACCTCCAGCCCTGAAGAAAAGGCATTCAAGCCTGTCTGCTGAACTCAACCATTATTATCATTCTTTCCACTCAATGTAAAGCTACTAACTTTAATGAATCTGATTTTTTGCTTTAATGTAGATGTTGGGATGCCCTGAGTTAGCAGACAGAAAAAGTTCTGTATCACTAACATCCCAACTAATACTCAGAATCCTAACATTTGAAAGGATGCTGACTACCAGCAGCTCTCAGTAACCTCTGAGATACAGACATCTGCATTCAAATTGACTACCCCAGAACTGATACTAAGTAGTATCATGGGTTTTAGGCATTTTTCCAGTGTATTTTCATGACCTTAAATAAAAGCTATCACATCCCCAACACCTAAAAGCAAACAGAACAAAACCAATGCTAAAGCAATAAAGAAATTGTAGCACCAAAATAAAGAATACAAAAAGTTCTAGCTCTTAGAGGTCCATTTACTTTTCATGAACTTTCGGGTAGACCAACTATTGTAACTATAGCTTTATTTATATTCAGATTTTACAGAGAGCAGCTTAATTTAAAAAAAGCAGCCTCAGAATTTCCTGAATGAAGGAGACAGTTTTTTAAAAAGTAAATATATATAAAGATTCTTTGTGAACTGCATTCCTTGTTAAACATTGTGATATTTACCTGTATCAAATGAAGAAAAACCACTTCCAAAAGCAGGGAATCCACCGAAAGCAGAGAAAAACGATCCACCACCTCTGTTTCTGCTTCCCCTTGGACCCCGCCTGCCCCCGAAGAAGTCCTCAAATGGGTCTTCTACAAGACAGAAGACAACATTTAAGGCGTCAATATTACTGAGTGATTCTGTATTTAATCATTAGCGATTCTTCATTAAAAAAAGAAATTTCCTGTTACAGATAAGATTCTTCCTTTGAAATATTTGATGCTACTGAACTGAACAGCCCACCAAAAAGGCAATTCCTATGCTCCTTCTGGACTAAATTCTGTCTCACTTTTGGACCTAAAAAATAATTATAAAAAGTAGCTGATTTCCTTATTTTAGCTATTTAGTATTAAAAACCAGTAAACCTAATGTAAACCTCTTACATTTTTCACTATAACAGAAGTGATGAGAGCTACAGAAATAGTATTGTTTCCACCACATGCTCATACAGCATAATACACTGGAGGTATGATAAAAAATTAAATCAGTATTTATTTGAAGCCAACTATGTCCAGTCAGTTAGCATTTGACAGACTTAACACTTCAGATGCATAATCGTCATCTCTACACACCAAGTCACCATAAGGCAAATCTTTCAGCTGTTCTACAGAACTCCCTGCTGTCAGGCTAAGGTCTTCCAAGGCGTAGAATAAAGAGTAGCACTACAGACAAATTAAACTCTTAGAACGTGGATTTAACAAATCTTAAAATTTTGCACACAGGTACCTGAACTTTAGCTTCCTTCTACTCAAGATTTATTGTGGATCACCATGATGAGGACTCAAAAAAGTAATTTCCAGATAGTTATATCAATTATTGAAATATAAAACCAGCAGCCAGGGATTGATGACTCCTAATCTTGAAGTGTTCAAAGTGTTTATTTTAGCACTTGCCACATTAGGTACTTCAAACATATATTCTGATACACATTTACACAGCAAAGTATGGAGGTTTACACACAGTGTCCCTAAGAGGCATTCGGTCCCTACCAAGCAGGAGGAAGAGGGGAAAAATACAGAAAGGGAGTCATAAATAAAATGCTATTTTAAATTCAAGTACAACTGCCATGTCATTCACAACAGCTATTGTTCCATCCCCATCAGGAAGACAATAACTCACTCTCTCAAAAAAAAAAAAAGGGGGGGGGACAAAAAAAAAAAAAAAAAAAAGGGGGGGGGGGGCAGACACCTATACAAGCAATCCTTATTTACTTTCTCACATTTTCCTAAAAAGTAGTTATTACTAGAATCATCTGAAAACTGCCTTTTACCAGTGCTCTTGAAACAAAGAGCAACATATAAAATTGCAGTCATATAACAGATAAATATAATACTTGCATTAAAATCAGAAAAGTTTAGGAACTTCAACCACTCTCTCTCTCAATCACAAACTCTTCCAAAATGAGTGTTGTACAGTACCAACGATTTTACCAAGTTTTACAAGTGGGGACTCAGCATTGAAAGATAGTCTGAAACACTGCTCAGAATAAGCTCTTACAGAAAAAATGCAGAAACTGTTGAGAGTAGCAACAGAAGTATAAAAGCAAGGAAATACTCTTATAACTGCATAACTGTTTAGAACTACAAATTGACAAAGTCACAGTCAGAAATACAGTATTTACTCCACCTCTGGTACCCCCACAAAAATCCAAGCTGATTTATGATAAATCACCAATTAAT
Organism: Cariama cristata; assembly: GCF_000690535.1. Taxonomy (NCBI): domain Eukaryota; kingdom Metazoa; phylum Chordata; class Aves; order Cariamiformes; family Cariamidae; genus Cariama; species Cariama cristata. The sequence continues at coordinate 77,780 of NW_009596348.1, forward strand.
ATAATAGTGACAATACTGAAGCAAACAAAATGATAGTAACAAGATCCAATTTATGTGCAACTTAAAAGTGAAGTACCACAATGCATTTATGCTGAATAAAGGCAGCCACTGAGGTTCAGACATCTACTCCCATCAGCAAAGACATAAAAGGCCAAGAATAACAACAACAAAAAACAACCCTATCTTTCCCCTAGCTTCCCCAGTTATTGACTAGAACAAGGCAGGACCAAACTTTCATCTTACATACACTAGACAAGCAAGTGATAAGATTTTTTTTTCTACCTCAGGTATTTTTTTGTTTTGTGCTTTTTTTTTCATGTAGAACAAGTTTTCTTCAATATAAAGATGACTCTTTATTACCTTTAAAATAATAGAAATTAAACCAATGCTTAGGCATGGAAATATGGGAACCTACAATCAAAATTACTATTTCCAAAACAAACACTATGCTCATTTAAAAAAAAAGGCGATTTTTTTGTCAGACTAGCATATCAGCTAGCAAGTAAAACCACTGCAGATAATTGTTTTGTAGTCCAATTTATTCCCACTAGGTTGACTCATAAGTTAGTTATGAAGGTCATTCACTCACGTGTACAAACGATCTATATTATATTACTCCCCCTGTTAAGCTTTCTATTTATAGTCCAATTTTTCTTGTTACCTGGAGTTGGAATAAAAACAAAACAGTCTGCCATGTAAGCTTTGAGTTTTTAATTCCCCACAGTGTATCAGCCTATTCTGCAAGTGGTGAGGAGGAGAGATTCACAAGAAGAGCAGAATTGCAAAAGTTTTTAAGGGAGGATCACAGAATCTCCCAGAGATCCTTGCTATCAACCCAGCTTCTAAATGGATTACTGCCTACTCCTCTCCTAGCCACACAAAAACCTAGCCGAGACTTGGATGGCCTTATTAGCCTTTGGCAACCCTACACACCAAAGAAAGAGGTCAGCACTCCATATTAGCAACTGTTCTAGCCTCAAGTGATTTCTGTTAGCAGCCCTGCTAATAATCCTCCAGTGCTCTTCCAGTAATTCTCTCCAGTAAGATACTCTAACCACTCTTCCGCAGTGGACTGCAGAATGCTCAGCAAGATGGATTATGCAGAGATGGGAAAATGGGTAGGACTTTCCTGAGGAAATATTTCTTACTATCCTGACAGCCATCCAGGTACAGTATGCAGGGGAAAAAAAAAAAAAAGCCAAAATCATTGAGGAGAGAAGGCAGCAGGAGGCTTCTGGATTATCATTTGTTGTATCCACCACCAAATACACATTAATATAGCAATCTCACAACTACTCAGACCGTGTTTATGCTTTTAGTCCCTAAATCAGGATGATTAATAGTACCACTCAGCAAAATAGTAACATTTCAGCCTGGTAAGTCTATTTTTGTGAATTAGCAAAACTTTTCCATGCACGGTAACCTTTTCACGTAGATGGCTTTTTCCAAATGGTTCAAATGCAGTGAATATCACAGTATCAGGTTGTAGGGGTTTTTTTAATGACTCATCTTATGATAGTCATTTTGGTGCTTACTATCCATGTAATTTTCTGAAGCATATCAGGTCAACAAAACTAAGCAGTAAAAAAAAAAAAACCACCACAACTCCACAAGTGAAGGTCTTTCTAAAAAGGGAAAATACTATACAACTTAAAAGCTTTAGAAAACTGAAATGCTAGACTAGTGTCACTTCAGAGTATTACTAAACACTGTTTGGAGATAAATCCACAGTTTATTCTAATCTGGATATTACCAGAAGCTTATGGGAGGACACAAGTATCAGATTCAGTTTCAACAAAAATGTTGTACGCTTCTGACACAGAACTTGTGGCGCTGTCAAAACAGCAAAGATCAAGAGAGGATAAAGGGTGAGAAATTTCAAGGAAGCGAGCGAGACAGACTTCTAAGCTATCAACAGCAGATGACATGAAGCTTTCTGGGGAAAAAGCAACTGCTTAAGCAAAAAACTCATGGTAGCCTGCTACCAAAAAAAAAAAAAAGAGAGACAAAATGAAGGCCTTCAGGGCTCTTGCTGTTACTAGGTAGGAAGACTGCAGTCACACAAGCCAAAAAGTTAATGCGAAGGTTGGAACACAAAACTCCCAGCAACATTAAAGATTGTACACTAACAAGTCCATCTGAAAATACTTACATTAGAGGTAATACTTCCAAAAGAATCCACTTTATTTAGAAAAATCTTTGCTAATTCAAGTGCAGCAACTGTCTTGTTCCTCTGGGTAAGACGTTTAACCTGCTCACTGTGAACCATAGAATCCTACATTGCTTTTCTGTAGTCACAGGAAAAGGATTTCACCTCCAAACAAGTATAATAATAAATATAATAAATAACAACAACTATAATAAATATCTCACTGCAGTTAAAATAAGGTGGGTCATGATCACCTCCCACTCTCAGGAGTTCTCACCTGTAACACAGAAACAGGATTTTCTCCTTTTTAGCAGCATAAGCCAACTGCAGAATACTGCTTAAAAGATGTGATTGCTCTCCTTTCCTGCCTTTTGACCATGGAAGCAAATGACAAGTTGCATTAATTCACTGATCCAAAAGAAAACACTGAATGTTTGTATTGTTAGCTTTCTGTTGCATCCATGAGTTAACCTGGACCCAGTAGTGGCAAGATTCGCGTATCCGAAAGTAAATGGACGGGAAAGCATCATACGATAGGGAAACAGAGGAAAGGAGGCAAAACCCAGACTAGACCTATATTTGAAGCAGTCCACAATTCAGTCAAGCTTCATGAAATTCATTAAATCAAAGGCATTAACTGAAATCACAATACACTATAAACTGAAAGTGCCACATTTCCTATGGCAGTCACTTCTACCATGACACTTGTACCCTGGCAGCTGCTTGGGGAACCAAATCAGGAACTGATCAGCTGAAAACAGCATCTCCAGATAAAAGGAAATTCAGCCACATCAATTCTTTGCTAGAGTTCACAGTGTGACTGTAAAAGCAACTGTGCTGGTTACAAGGCAGACAGGAGGAAGAAGTGCCCAAGGGTCAAAAGCAGTGCAGAAAGACACTTTCAGCCATAGAACGATGCTATCCCTGATGAAAGTGCTGGGCACATTCCAGTGCAATGCCATCGTTCACCTCCAGAAAATCAAAAGTGTTGAGATAAATTGTGCACTGTCAGCAAATGTTTTCACATGCATGCACTACTGCAGCCAGAGATGTTGATAATTTTATAGGGACAGTATTCAAAGGAACATTACCATGTAAAAACAGAATCACTGCTCAGTCACCACTCACTGGACTACTTCCCCAACCAGTGAAGTTTCTTTCCTTAATTCTTTGCAATCAGAGCCACGCCATTGCCTTTGCCAAAACATGACACATGAGCTGAATGCCCTTATTGCAGATGAAGGAGGATGACACTGTAGGTGCTATGCACTGAGCGGAATAATGTTGAAAGGCTGCTCAGCCCCTACATACAGAGAAGGTCAAACTCAACAGCATTGAGTATCACCGTCTGTAGTGTTTCAGTAAGCAAAGGCAGTACAGGCTGCCTGCGTACCATCATTTCTTTATGTCAAAACCATACTGGAAGTGACTTTGTTACCAGTGCCAGAAGAGTGTCTGAAATGAGTCTCTGAATAATGTGTTTACGCAAAGGGCTATAGATACATGATACATACAATAAAAATAGAATGTTGGAGTAGCTGTTTCTATCTTGTCTTCCATCTGAAAAAGGTTTCAAATATGCACATTCGCAGTAAATACACACAGAACCTCATGCTACAGCTCTGGAGTATATCCAGGCACAAAAAACTGTATCATCAGAACTGGACATGCCACAGAAACCTGCAAGCACTTTTGCATGGAAGGTGGGGGTCAGTCTCTTCTCCCAAGTTACCAGTGACAGGATGAGAGGAAACTGCCTCAAGTTGTGCCAGGGAGGTTTAGATTGGATATTAGGAAGAATTTCTTCACGAAAAGACTTGTCAAGCTCTGGAACAGGCTGTCCAGGGAAGCGGCAAAGTCACCATCCCTGAAGGTATTTAAAAGATGAGTAGATTTGGTGGATGACAGGCTAGACATGAGTCAGCAATGTGCACTCGCACCTCAGAAGGCCAACCGCATCCTGGGCTGCATCAAGAGAAGTGTGACCAGCAGGTCGAGAGAGGTAATTCTGCCCCTCTACTCCACTCTGGTGAGACGTGACCTGGAGTATTGCATCCAGCTCTGGAGTCCTCAGCACAGGAAAGACATGGAGAAGGTCCAGAGGAGAGCAACGAAAATGATCTGAGGGCTGGAGCACCTCTCCTATGAAGACAGGCTGAGAGAGTTGGGGTTGTTCAGCCTGGAGAAGAGGAGGCTTCAAGGTGACCTCATTGCAGCCTTCCAATATCTGAAGGGGGTCTATATGAGAGATGGGGACAGACTTTTTAGCAGGGTCTGCTGTGACAGGACAACAGGCATTGGTTTTAAACTAAAAGAGAGTAGATTTAGACTTAACATAAGGAAAAAAATTTTTACAATGAGGGCGGTGAAGCACTGGAACAGGTTGCCCAGAGAGGTGGTGGAAGCCCCATCCCTGGAGGCATTCAAGGCCAGGCTGGATGGGGCTCTGAGTAACCTTATCTAGCTGGTGAAGTCCCCGCTTACCGCAGGGGCATTGGACTAGATGACCTCTAAAGGTCCCTTCCAGCCCAAATGATTCTATGATTCTATGTGGTGCTTGGGGACATAGTTTAGTGGTGGACTTGGCCATGCTAGGTTTATGGTTGGACTCAATGATCTTAAAGGTCCTTTCCAACCTAAACAATTCTATGATTCTATTTTCTTCCTCAACTACAAAATAAGCATACTGTTGATGCCACTTACTCAGAAGAAACATTAAGATGCTGTTGCAAGCACTGTTGATTCACCTGCCTAGAGTGTTTCAGTATGGTCTTTAAAATTGCTCACTTCCACAGATTAGATGTCAAAACAGATGTTTGCCCCACTTATTTAAAGAAGTTTACCAGCAGAAGCATTTGAAAGTCTTTCTAATGATACATAGTAGAGATTCCGGGATTAGTAATTTTCTAGAAAAAGATGACTTAAAACATTACCTTTGAATACCACCTACACCGTAATTACAAAGATGCTTTAATTACAAAGAGTACAGTAAGTCCAACTCTAATCAACATTTCATATTTATCAAATTAATGGCCAAATGTTCAGGCACACCTTAAAAATTGAGGAATCTTCCACTACCATTGTATGACCTGCTCTCCTTGTGCTATGTTCAGCATTTGTCCTCTCACCAATTTAACCAGCTAGCCATCCAAGAAAACAAAACCAAACCATTTTCTTGGGGACTAACCACCTGAACTGGCTTGGGACACCTGAGATAAACTTCCTTTTTGGCCAACATGCTATCAAACACCTTCTTAATGTAGTTAATGGGGCATTTATCAAAGATCAAAATTTTATGACAGACACAAGAATTTGGAACAAGGCCTCCTCCCTTTCAGCCGCAGAAGCTACGTATTAGTTTAGCTACCCTTGGAGCCACAGCATTACCTATTCCTGTTTGACGATGCTGTCTGGGTGAGACAATTCCTGTGTTTCAAAACCCTTTTTCAAACCTATCAAGTTATTTCTGAAAAATTCATAGCAGTGAGATTCAGGCGACTCAGTGGATAATTATGATCCAAGACTGGTGCTTATGGAATACAAGCATGCACATTCATACCAAAGCAACGAATGCACATGCAAATCTCTGAGCACTTCATAAACTGCACCAAAAACCTGCAAATTTATGTCAACAAAAAGATTAATTACAAAGAGGACAATGTTGTGCAAGACAGCTTTAATTGAAAGTTGCCTCCATTTTCAGTTTTAAGAACATATTTGACTACCAAATATATTTTGCATTAGGACACCTAAACATCACAATTATCAGAAATAGGATTACATGTGGATTATCTTACGCAAACCTTTTGCCCCAGCAAGACAAAAGGTTTTGTCCTTAAGAGAAAAAGGCTGATGAAGCTACCCCATTCCTGAACAACATCCTAAAATACAAATCATGTAAAATACAGTTTGCAATGATTACTGTACATAGATTTTCCTCTTGTCAGGTGAAGACTCTTTAGCCTGGATGCTTACAGCAACTCGCTATACTTTTCCAGAACGCTCATGCTTCATTTTATGTAATCGATACTACAGTAGTCAGTCTGCAGTAATTTTGTTGTTTGTTTGTTGGAACCAAACTACGTACCACGTAACTAGTTCTCCAAGACAAATATTTATATCTAGCTAGCTATATAAAGGCTAATTATAAATTTAAAAATAATATAAAGTTTAATTTTACCTTTGGTTTCCAAAAGTATATATTTTTAAATACTATATAAACCAGGTAACCAGAATTCTCAAGGGAAAACTCCACAGAATGTATATGGGTTTATAGGCATCATCTGGTATTAAGTTTAGATTAAAATACACCACAAATTCTACTTCACAAACTAAGAAAAACATTTAAGACATTTATAAAACACCATCTCAGAAGGTACAGTAAGAATACCAAAGTGTTTAGGAACTATAGCAAAACTGTCAATGTTATATTCTATGTTGTAAGAGACTCCACAGACTTCTCATGGACAAAGTCTGCTCCGGATGGATGCCATTTCTAATTTACCACATCACATTGTTAACATTCTAGCATAGCAAAAAGCATGGTTCCTTGTGGGATTCCTTTAACTAGACATAAAGAATCTAAAGCTGTTCGAAACGTCTGAAACATGCTGTCGAGCTTCTAGATGCTGCTGCTGGAGAATATTGGTCTGCTGTAGGTCCCAAGTTGTATTTTCTGGCCCAAACAGAAATTACTCAGGCATCTCAGATACCCTAAACAATCTCAAATGTCACCAGATGCGTATGTGAAGCTCAATGTATATAAAAGATGACTTAACTACTTAAGTTGCTGTTTGAACTACTAAATTGCCTGTTGTGTAATGTTATGCTCTTGTGATATCCCCTTCACCTTTGTACATTCTCCTCTTTTCTACAGATGAATAAAGATGCCTCTCTTGATAAAGAAAACTTTCTTTAACTGCAATAGCAGTGCAACATAGCTCAGTGGAGTTTGACAGACTCAATTCATAGCACAATTTTAGAAATTCTTCACATCCGTAAATTTACAAGGATTATGCATCTGAATGCTGCTCTTTACATATTCAATGGCAATCAGGATATAGAGAGTCCCACCTGCATTCCGTGGGCTTCACTACATGCCACTTCAAACTGTATAAAAGGTACACAACATTTCAAAGTATTTATTCAATTTCATCTTTGATTCCACCAGCGTACATTTTCAGAAAGCATCACCTCAGTCCTTACTCAGTTGCTGACCTGAGTAGCTCCTTAAACAGTCACTAGTTCCACAGAAAATTCATCAACTAGTTGAAAACCCCTCATTTTTAGAAGATAAATTCCATTATTCTTCAGGACAAAAGCTGTCCCACCAGTGTTTCAACACAGCAGAATCTACAAGGGCTCTAGTTCTCCAATACAAATATTCATGTTATACAGAGTTCTACTACTTGCTTTTGGCATTATTAAATGCACTACATTCAGCTGAAAGCACCTGTATTTTCATGTTGTACTACCTTAAACATTCACATAAATGCAGAGATTGTTGCAAACACTTTTTATAGAAAGCTGTGGAGAAATCGTTTTGAGCTACGCTTTCCCATATTAGAGAATATCTTAACCACCTTATTTGGAAATTTTTTTTGGCTTTAAGAGGTGTTCACTTTGAAGCCTTCTGATGAGAAAAATTACACCAGCTTTTACTCAGAACCCAAAGCTCAGCATAGGTTTTAGGACTCTGACACTGCAATTATCCACATAAAGTGGAGGCAGCTTTGAAATGATCAGGTTTTGTCAACTGGAGTACACATACCACTGCTGGCAGTGCCAGAACCTTACTCTGTATGAAGTGGACTCTGTACCACATTACTCATATCTTAAAGCTGACAGTGATCAATACATGAAGTATACAACCTGCCTTTGAATAAATAAATAAATTTGGGTGTTAAGCAGGGCGAGAATGTTTTTGGAAGCATGCCTCAATGTCACCAGTCAGAGGTATGTTGTTAAGTCCACCATTTCCACAGGGTGAGATGTATTGCCGTTCCTTTACAGGAGAGGCTAAAGTAGCTGCAATATCCCAGGAAGACTTTAGCAGTCGTGGTATCTCCATCTGATAAGCTAGATAGCTCTATGCACTGTGTTGTACAGCCTTCCTTCTAAGGAATCCAAAAGATAAGTCCTCAGGCTCTTTTTAAGCCCAAGACTATTTAACATGAAGAACTTAACTTCATGGCTTTAAGGTTAGTCATGAACACTGACATTTTTAGAGACAGTAAATTAAATCTTTTGCTAGTGCCAAGGAAGCCAATACAATCAAAAGCAAACAGAGCTTCAGTCTGCTAGTAGCTAGAACATGCCTTACCTACACAATTTACTATACAGATATTTGATTGAGAACCAACTCTTTAAAGTATCTTAGATTAAAAAAATAAACAAAAAGCTAAATTCTCTTTCCCAGCTCATCCTCACGAGCTTCCTACTCAACACCTTGCTCAGATTTTTCTAGGTTTTCTACCACTCAATCACAAAATGGTTTAGGTTGGCAGGGACCTCTGGAGCTCATCTGGTCCAATTTCCTCCTCAAGCAGGGCCACCTACAACAGGTTGCCCAGGACCATGTCCAGATGGCTTCTGAGTATCTCCAAACATGGAGATTTTGCAACCTCTCTGGGCAACCTGCTCCAGTGCTCAGTCACCCTCACAGCACAGAAGTGTTACCTTAAATTCAGGCAGACCCTCCTGTGCTTCTGTTTGTGCCCACTGCCTCTTGTCCTGCCACTGGGCACCAGTGACAACAGCCTAGCTCCACCTTCTCCACACCCTCCCTTCACATATACATTGGTGAGACCCTCACCCTGAGCTTTCTCTATACTCAACAATTTCAGCAATTCTCTCAGCCTTTTCCTCACGTGACAGAAGCTCTGGTCCCTTAATTGTCTTAGTGGCCCTTCACTGGACTCTATTCAGTAGCTCTGTTTCTTGTACTTGGGGAGCCTAGAACTGAATACAGCACTCCAGATGTAGCCTAACCAGTCCTGAGATCACTCATCTCATCTAAACTGAAATCCTCATCTAGTATTCCTTAAGATTCTTCTTCTACTGCAGGCAGTGAAATTGCATCTTCCCAGTTCAGCCCCCATTTCACTCACTGGTATTTTGCTAGATGCTTCCTCCCATGTGCCCTTTACTACTTCTGCTGATTTCCCACTGGATCTAATTGCTCAAGTTCTGCTGATTATCTTCTACAAGATTCTTCCTCTAGCTACTCATCTAATTAATCAACTAATGTTCTACTGAATTCAACCTCTAGCCCTTCAACCCCTTTTCTAATCCTTCATTAGAGTCATCCAACCACTGAAGATCCCTGAATAGCAAACTACAGAAAGATAGAATTATAATCCGAGTTGAATTAATCCCTTAATGCTGCCAGTAAAGATAAAAAATTACCTTTAAAAATATTAAAACATCTACATATATTACTACAGAGATTAATCAATATCAAGGCACTGAAAAACAAAGCTATCTTCCTATTCAAGTACACTTCTTGTGGTTTTCAATATGGGACTTTTTACTTTCTCTAAGTAAACAACACAGGATCTGTTCTGCTTTATAGCTCAGCATTTTATGTAGTACAACATACACATAAAGATTGCATAAGAACTCTAGCACCTCTGAAAAGACCTTCAATACACTAGAGCAAGCAACATCACAAGCCAAAAGACCATCAGCACTACAGTAAAAAGATTACTTTGACAATGTTATCACATATTGCTTCCTTTAACTAAAGGAAGTATCCAGGCTTCAAGAACTATTTAAGTTAATTTGAGCCTTTAGGGGCTCTATCCCTCAAGCAAACATGTGACATGAATTTGGGAAAGTGTCTAGATTATGTATGGAGCTGTTCTTATTCTGAGATAAGAAAATCACTCCTGCCATGATACAAGTCCACACTGAGAGCTATGTTGTAACAGTTACAGCTAACCTGTCCAGTTCAGAAGCTCTCAAAGCTACATTAAATATTTACAGATCAAAAGAGATCAAATCCAACAGACTAAGTTCACTCCATCAAATTCTTGAGAGGGAATTTCAGTCTATACTTTTTCTGTTGAATTTTAGTTCTTTCCAACCTACAGAGACATAGCAGCCATGATTCCAGAGTTTTTTTAACCAGGCCTTTCAACAAAACATGAATTGGCAAGCCATATCTGTTCTGTACTATCAAATCAACCAAGAAGAAAAGGTAGGAAACAAATATTTTAAATAAAAATCAAAATACAAATTGCTTACCTCCAGTTTTCAGAGCTATTTCTAATAAAGCCGCATTAACTATGTTTGTTTCGTAAAAGCAAAGCTTTAGCCACACTTTAGACATACATAACTAAAACCAATGGATTACTTACCAAAGAAGTCAAACGAAAAGGGGTCCCTTTCACCAAAAAACTCCCTAAAGACATCTTCTGGGTTACGGAATGTAAATCCAAATTCAAATGGATTATCATGATGATTTCCACCTGCAAAAACAAGTTAAATTTCAATCACTCTCACACATTCTTACTAGCAAGAAAGTTCAAACCTATATGGATTTGAATAATTTAGAAATATAAACACATTTCTAAAAAAAAAAATTCAGGTATCAAGTTAAGTACACGCAGTACTTTTTATAATTAATTCTCTTTTCTCTGTTTCCTGATATCAATAGTACCTTTTACAACAACTACAAAAAATGTAAAAACATTTGTAATTTCAATTTTCAGAAGATTACATTTTAGGTCTTAGTATAGGCACTTCCAGATTCCTGTCTTAAAAAGAAAGCTGCAGAAAATGGCTTTCCACCAGAATAGATAAAGCAAAGAACTGCTAGTTGTCAACATACCTCCTCCTCCATTTATTAAGCCTTCTTTTCCGTATCTGTCATAGATATCACGTTTTTTAGCTGCAAGAAGAAGTTGTACATCATGTCAATAAATAGGCACATTGAATTTGGAAAAAACCAAAAAGATTTAACTAGTATTCTCAGCTAAACATCTTCTCAAAGCTAGTTTATTTAAGAAAGTTCTGGCATTTAACTGGTCAACATTTTAACGAGGACAGCCAAAGCAATTTAGGTTCAGAAAGAACAGGTACTAAGCTTTAGACTTACTACCATTTAGTTGCAGAAGCTCCGGTCCTCTTGTATGAGAAAAAGTTCTGGTGTAAGAACAAACTTCACAATGAAATTTGCCTTTAAAAAGAACACTGCAGTCTTCATGTTTACATAGGCACCATGGAAAGCTTTAGGATCTCTGGAATTCAACCTTCTCCTCCAAACAAGTTTAATCTCAAAGTTGGTCAAAACTTGCCTGGATAAAGCCCTGATCTCACCAATCTCCAAGAAAAGAAGATTCCACAGTCTCTCTGGAAAACAGCCCCAGTGCTCACGCATTCTCATTGTAAGCATTCTCTACCTTCTATCCAACTAGAATTTCCCTATGTTGCAAACCTTGACCATTGCCTCTTTTCCTTTCATTGCACAAGACCAAGCCCATCGTGACCAAGTTAGGAGAACAGAAGGACAGTGTCTGTATGAGTGACTGCAAAACCCCTCAAATTAATTATAACCACTTCTAGTTTAAAATGGAAGGAAGTGATGTTAAAAAAAATGCCATGGAAGGATTTGACTCAAACTCCTTGCTCGCTATTATTTTAGAAGGCATGGAATGGCTCTTCCTTAATTTCACTGCAGACCAGCCTTCTAGTATCCATGAGAAAGGGGAGGAAAGATCAGACTGCACTGTTGGTACTGGAAGGGAACCTGAAGAGCTTAAAGAGGCAGATAGCTTATTTTGCTTGCACTGGTGTGGAAACATCAGCCAAAAATCAAGTCAGGGCATCTGATTTTAGAGTCTTAACATTAACATGCTATTCCCGATGGAATCTCTTCAGTGAAAGATGTTTTTGAAATTTAAATAGCATCACTGAAAGAACATGCAGTTACCTCAAACATCTGCTGAAAACTAAAATACTTCTCACTAACAGGAATTAAAATTTTATATACTAGTCATCACCTCCAAATAATGGAAACTTGCAATAGGTTCATACACACAGCCCCAGCAAAGCTTGGTACATTACCCATCTTGCCTTTCTAGAAAGCAATTTTTAAAGAAAGGAGGTTAACCTACCCACCAATGCAGAATGACAAAGCAGTAAGGTAGACAAACTGTCAGAACGAGTAGGAAACAGCATGGAAGACTTGAGGGCTCAAAGCCCAAAGCTCATCTTGAAAAACATAACGTTCTTGAAACCACAAGGGAAATGTGTTCTATGATCACCCAATTTCAGTATTCTTTGCTTATGTAACCCCTTACAAAACTATCCTTCTGCCAAAAATCTGTCTTCATTCGAGCCTGTAATGGTGTCAGAAAATTTCATTAAGTCTGCAGAACAGCTGACTGCCTCTCAACCACGGGGCTCAGGATTCAGATACCCCTGCTGCACAAACGATTGGTAAGACACCAGTAATCCAGGATTTGGTCTAGATCCAAAACCAGAACATCTTCTGAAAATGCTGCCTCCAATTCTAGCTGTGTACTGTTTCCAAAGAACTTAAAGATAACAACCAGACCGGTATCCTATTTTTATCTTGCTCAAAAAATTTGCTTAAGAAGGTTAAATTACTCTAGAAGACAAGAATACAATGAACTGCCCATAAATTAAATTGTTTCTCCCACGTCAATTAAGTATCAAAACCAACCAAAGAAACAGGGTATACAAGACTGCAGTTTAATAAACCAGGCCAAATTCTGAAAGGTAATCTAGATGCTGCTAGTGCTTTAAATATAGCTTTCCCATGCTCACTGGTCTCAGGTGAAATCAAGGACACTTCAGAAATAGCATATAGACAGCTGCAGTCAATTACAGGGGAAAATAATCAAAGTAGCACTTTGTTATGATTCAGACTGCTTTTGCCAGAACATTAGCAAAAGTTAATGATACTTTTCAAGCAAGACGACATGGGTGAATTATAAGCTGAATTCCTGCACCACATGGGTCAGGCTAAGCAACTGTTTCAGAACAATTCAAAATAAACTCTCTCCTCAGTATCACAGTTGACTGAATTTACAAAATTCACCCAAATGCAATTCAAATTTTCAGCAAGGTTTAGAGTATGCTTGGGCTTTGTCAAGACCAGTTTACTGTTACAAGAACTAGAAGCAGCAGGCCCAGCAGTAACTACCTCAGAGTCTGTCTAGCCTGATTTCTATTGGACAAACACAGTAATTCCCCTATATTGATGGCAACACTGGCTTTACCTCCTGAAATAAAATGAATCTTGGTATTCACAGATATCCCTTTAGAAATTTCTGAAGAGGACCTGGCAAACAAAGGATTTCAATTTCTAGAAGGAAACTGGTTTGGTTACTCATCTAGAGAGATCCTGATTTTTTTCATTTCAAAATTTCTGCTTATTCTGTCTTATCTGCATGCTTCTTTTTCTCTCCTTTCTTTGGAAAAGGAAGTAGTTGAGTTGGATAGTAAACCAAAGTTACAATATCCCTTTAAAGCATCATATATCAGCATTTTCAGTCTGATACCCAGACTAGATACCTGCAGTTCAAGAGCCCTTTTAATATACCTACCATCTGACAAAACTTCATAGGCCTCAGCTACTTGTTTAAATTGCCGTTCTGCCTCTTCTTTATTGTCTGGATTTTTATCAGGGTGCCATTTTAGTGCCAATTTACGGTACCTAAATGAAAAGAAAACAAAGGATATTTTACTCTGAAATGAAGGAATATGCTATACAGATAAAAACAGAATGCTTCAAACAAGTTGTCAGGAATTGAAGTATTTAGAAATTCCCCAGTACTTTGTATCTTGTGTCTAGACCAGTACCAACAGATTCTGCAGGTACACAAAGAACTATCTACCCAGATTTGCTTGGAAAAAAAAGAAAAAAGTAGGTTTGGAGTTCTTTAGTTATTTTGAGATTATTCCTGTGCATTTCTGATGATCAGCATCTGGCAGGTCTAAGCAAAACTTTCCATTACATTTCTGCTATGGGCTTCTCCTTAGAGCTCCATAATTACTCAATACCACAACTAACCATGAGAAGCATCAAGAGTACTCTTCTGGTACAAAGATGATAAAGCTCCACGAGTACCTTGATATCACACTGTGGCAGCATCCTAGTATTAGTGGTTTCTTTGACTGCTACACCTGCACACAATTCCTATACTCAAATGAAATATTTTAAGCAAAGTGTTCATAACTCCTTAGAGGGGCAAAGCTAAGCTTGCCCTTAGGTTGATTTGGAGTGTTTTAGAGTCATACAAGATCACAGTCCAAACATCTGAGCTGACAAAGCAGCATGTACAGGAATTTGCAAAAGAACAAGGCAGGAAAAAAAACATAAATCAAACTTCCACGTGGCTGCACAATTTGATTAATTAAGCTCAGGCACCCAGGAGAAGGCAAGCGAGAAACACAGTAGTTCCAGGTCACTTCAAACTGCAATTTATTGTCAAACAGTTTTGGTATACTAGAAACTGTGCTACAGAAATGTTTCTTCCCAATGGTTTGTTGAAAAGTAAACAGTATCTTTTGAAAATGTTACAAACACCTATCTTAAAACAGTACATAAACAGTAAATGTAAACAAAGAACTGTATTTAATTCCTTTGAACACTCCTAGTTTAAACAGTGGTGTTTTGGCTTTTTTTTTTTAACAGCAACAGATGTTCAGTCCATCAAAATCTAAGCACAGAAACCATACCTCATGTTAAGAAAGAGCTAGTATCCAAAAAAGCAGCATTCCAAATACTTGTTAATAACTGAAAAAGCACCTCTGCAAACGGCAGGGAAGAATAGTTACTGCAATTCAGCCACAGAAGAAGGGGTTGTCACTGCCTGTACCATAATGAGCTTGGAGGCACACTTGTACAGAAATGTATTTAATAGTGATCAAAAACCAGTGACTGATGGCATTTTCACTTTAGCAGTATTCAGGATTCTTTTTGCAATTTCATAAAAACAAGAAAATTCTTTTTCTTCAGAACACTGAATATTTCTTTGTCAGTGAAGACATCACCTCAGACGACTACTACTCATCCTAGCATTGACAACAAAGTGAGAATCCAGAAACCATGTGATTATATTTGTTCCTTAAAATAGGTATCTTATATATACACATACCAGTGATACTTACGCTTTTTTAATATCTTCTGCTGAGGCATGCTTTTGCACTCCCAGAACTTCATAGTAATCCACCATGTTTCAGTAGGTGTTTCTTGTTACCAACAGCTGAGTCTTTCAAGTCCTGTAACAACAAGAACTTGTAAATGAAGCTTGTCCAGTAATGCTACTTCATAAAAGTCAGGTAGGAGCCTAGCATCTTCCAGTACCAAACTGATCTGAGAGTGTGAATGTTCCAAACCCCCAAAAAGAAAAACACTTTATTTTAGGTTGACAGATCAAACAACTACTTTGATTCTGATTTTTATGTTCTTTAATCCTACTGAAACATAGTCCACAGAGACATAGGTAAACAGCAGGTTCCTCAAATAAATTAGACTGAAAAGCTAGATTTAATCAGTATATTAAGAAGAGTATGTATAGTATGTCAGCATTTTGATATAAACATTAATAATTCTGAATGCAAAACAAACCACATATCATGTTCCCTTTATGTCATCTCTGACACCTATGTCATGTCTTAAGCACATATGAACATAAACAATGGGCCACATTTTTCACATCTACTCTTCAGAACATTACTTTCACTGAGATGGTTCCTTCAAAAAAGCAATGTACGTGCAAGTCTTAGAAATCTAAAATTCCACCTATAGTCTCCAATAAGCCTTTCTTTCACTCAAATCTTGACAGAAAATTCACATATTGCCAAAGCTACTGAATTCCATTTACTTCCTTTATGCTTACCAACAAAAAGTACACAGCCAGGCAAGACTGATCAGACAGCAAGGTTAACCAACCAACTCAAGTACACAAGCACCTTGTGTTTCCTCATATAAGAGAATAAAGTTCTCACAAGAGTCCTAAGAAATCTAAAAGTCAAAAGAAAAAGTATTTGCCCTACTCAATTTAAGTCTTGACAGTTTCTTGTCAATATTAGAGAATAGTTACAAAGAACAGTTATACTAACCATTAATTCAACTAAATGACCACTAAGATGAAAGAATCTTTCTAAAAATTTCAAGAACATTTCACCTCTTCATGAAAAGGCTTCTTCTCCCCACCACTGTAACAAGTCTGGCAAAACTTCAAACCACCTTTCCATCCTACCACTGCTGCTGGTTCATTTCAAGTTTTATGAACTTGGCAACACTGACCTGTTTGATGACTTATCAACTCGTTGCAGGCAAAGTCACCCAAATATACTTAGAACATAGCATTACAGCAATGTATTAGTCACATTTTCTTATCCCGTGCCTCAAGAACAAAAATGCATTGAAATCACTCCCGGCTCCCCTCAAGTCATTCAGTGTTTTTCATTTCAGCCCAGGTAAACCCTTATTTTCACGTTCTTTCACATAAATGCTGAAGAAATCCAGCATGATACAGCCCAGTGAAATATTCTGAAATTATTTTTATTGTGCTAGAATCACATGTGTCTTTCAACACCCTGGAACAGAAACATTAAAGAGAGACTTCCTTTTAAAATAAATTGGTACATCTTCAAAATACATTGCTGTTGTAGGTTAAAGCTTAATTAACTTTAATTAGGAATGTGGTTACACATGCATTTCTTCAAATGGCAAAACCAGTTTAAGAGATACCCTGCCATGCTACCTCCCCCCTCCAAACTACTTACAGACGCAAATGTATTGGACAAGCTATGTGTTTTTAAAACTTGGGTGGTTTTAGCAATCTAGTTAACCATACAGTCCCACAAAAACAAAATTAAAGTGTAGCAGGCAAACAGACCTCTAATTGACTTTGCCCTTTGAAGAAACTTCCACCCTGAAAAAATAGTAATGGTATAGTTAACATTGTGACCAACACCAAGGGAAGGTGGGAGAAATGCATTAACATGAACATTAAGAATGCCAATACTAATACAGTAATGGCAGGGTTCAATATGTAAATATACAGATTACAAAAAATATCCCAGAATATTTGCTATCAACTAGTCTTGCTAGTTTTGCTGTTTCTCAAACAACTATTAGAAGAACAACTCTATGAATACACAGGTGAGGAGCAAGGTTAGCACAGGTTAACTATATTATCAAATCCTGTAGCCAATCCTTGTAAGTAATAGCATATATGGAACATAAAGCTTACTGACAGAAATTGGGGCTAGGGGGGAGAAGAGGAAACCTAGTATGTGTCAAGCTTAAGCCTAGACGTCAGAGCCCCTCCTAACAACAGATAACAGTGTAAAACCAGTGAGCTAACAGCAGGAAGCCACAACACATTAAGAGCACATACCATACCACCAAGTGTTTTTTCCATATTTAAGAAAAAAAATGAAAATATAAGACTTGCATTAGCACTCCTCTCAATTTAGGCAGGTATCTTAAAGGGAAAGTTGAAAACTCAATCTTCTAGCTAGAATAACCAGGTAGGAAAAGCAACTCAGATGTAAAAATAAATCACATTTTTTCCTAGAGAACTCTCTGCACACTGGTAGTCACATTGATTTCAACGTATATTTCTTTAAACACTTTAGCTGTCTGTTTAAAAACAGCGCTGCAGTGTGGCAAGTTCAGACTCAACACACACACCCCAATATATCCTAAATAACAGAAGCCTGAAGTTGGGACCAAAATGAGTACTGAGGCAACACGACCACCTCTTAACAGATTACTCTAAAAAGCTACTCCAAGAACAGAGGAATTATTTGTTCCAAAGAAATGTCTCAGGCTTGCATTTTCTATCTTTTGTGAGTGTTTTACTATTCAGTTTTCACTTGCCACTGATATAAAGTCCAGAATTAAAACAAGCCAGCAGCTCTCTAAAGAAACTAAACTGTTTATATTCTCCTTCTCTTAAACATTCAGGTGACAGTAAGAGTTCATCTCCACTTCATCATTATTTCTATTTGCTAGTTACCTAAAATTGTAAGAGTGCAGTTTATGCTTTATGGTATCATAGGAACTTTTTTCTTGTGTACACAAAGGTTTTAGCAAAATTTAGATGAAGAAAATTTATCTGCAGGGTTTGGGGGTTTTTGTCCAACTTAAGCAAAACATGCAAAAACATGAAACAGCATCAGCTATTATTTAGCCCCTTAAAAATATAGCCCCTTAAAAATACCTGGATTATCTTCTCAACATCTAGTAAGACCAAAAAACAAAACACCAAAAAAAAACACCAACAAAAACCACACAAACACCACACCAAACCAAAACACCAACCAAACCACAAAAGCATTCAAAACAAACAAAAAAAACACACCACCATCCAAAAAAAAAACCTATCCAACACTCACAAACTAGAAAAGACCTGTCTCCAGTCTTCCCAGGCAAAAAATATTTTAAATACTTACCTAAGAAAACAAGCACCATCAACTTATAACAACACAGAAAATGGCTTACCATCAACTTAAAACAAAACAGAAAATGGTTGATTAAAAAAAATAAAATCAGTAGTTTTAAGGCTAGTAGGAATCTGCATGGTGAAAATGCCTAATTGCTTCAAAGCAGCAAGCCATATACATTCCGGCAAAATGAAAAATACTCACCTATCCTAACTAAAACATGACAAAAATCTTCTTCCAACCCCAAACCTATCAAACACTTTGTCTCCAAATACACAAGCAAGACTCATTAACTAGGAACTCAAGGTGGTTTTTTTTTCCAAAGCAGTAAGGTAGTCAGCCCACACTAGCTAATTTTCCACCTCCAACCACAGAAAAATCTTCAAAGTCTCACAACAAAAAACAAGCAAAAAAACCTCCAGATGAAAGAAGTTGTTTCATGGCCTTCGTGTTTGCCTGCAAAAATCTACAGTTCCTTGTGTTCATAATTGCACAATGTTTATAGGATGCTATCAGCTACTCTAACTTTGGAGCATGAACAAATCAAACATCCAAATGTTTGTGCGAACCAAAAGTTTCCATAGCTTCTAGATTTTTCAGTCATCACAGGAGAAGTCAGCTTTGTTCTGGCTTACTGAGCAGAAGCCCTCAATGCTCATACTGACTCAAGGCAACTGATAGAGGTACACGACCAGGCCTGACATCTCCCTCTTACAGCACAGCCCAAAGCTAGATTAGTTTAGAGTTATCTTGAAATCTAGCTCATAAACTCTCTTTACAGCAAAGTCCTTGGCTACTTAAAAGGCATGAGAAGAATTACAGAATATAGATATGTAGACAGCTATAAACTTTCTATAAGATCAGATGACAAAGAAAAGAAAAGGAAAAAAAGTAATCAGATGCACAACCTGCAGGGATGACAAAGCAGCACCCCTAAGTAAATACAGAAGGGAGGAAGGTATCCAGACAAGAAATTCTTAAGTCAGGAGGGAATTCAGACAGCAAGAGGCACGCAACCTTTGCAGTCAGCCCAGTCAGAAAAAGTTATCTATTTCTGGCCACGAAGCGACGAGGCAGCATGGAGAGTCCTGAAAGATGCCAGAATAGCTCAAGCTTAGTGACTAGTGCCGTCACCTGGGTAGAGGGAGATGGGAGTTCCAAATTCCCAATGCATGCAATTCACAGAAGCAGTCAGTCATCAACATCCTGTGCAAGTTGCACAGCCATCCAATCGCTAGTACCTGCTCGCGTTCATAGAACGTATCTGAAGGACTCCATCCTGCTGGCAACACAGGAAGAATAAATACCCTGTTTGGAATCCCAGTTCAGCTTGAGCTTCCGTCTGACCTACTAAACAGCAACTGAGCAATTTAGAGATGTCTCCGGTATGTTAATAGATGATGCACACACTCGAGGATCTTTCACAATTGCTACCTATGATTTAAAAAGTACGATTTTTCACATTCCAAGAGTTTTATTAGAAAGCAGTACGTCAGCTGGACTTGATGAATTTTGTGCTCCTTCAAAGTATGAACAAGACTACAGTAGCATTCTTACTGTTGTGGATCCAGGGCCATATAAAGAATACCATGCAACACACACACTTTCAAAGCTTTCTAGTATTTCTTCATTTCATTTTTATATAGCTAAGACACCTTTACTAAGCTTTTTATTATTTACAGTCCAGTAAATTCAGAGGCATGTATAAATATTTTCAGCCTTAAACTAAACAGATGAAGTTCGGTCACAAGCTACAGATTTCAAATGCAATCCATGAATTGCAATTACTTGCCTATATCTCTCCAAGTTACCAGTCTAAAGGAAGGGTAAATAAAGATCAACCATAAAGCACTAACTATTTGCCAGGGCTTTCGAGACATGCTTACCAGTGGCTCAAGGAGTTCTCACTGGCTTGAACAGGTCACTGCCATTAACACACAGATACAGGGTACAGAAACTGCCTTCTGGTATCATCCTACACCCTAATCAAAAAAGACAAATCTCACACCACAACTCTTCAGAACGGAACACCACTCAGGCAACAACCACATGCATTTTACCTAGTACAACTCGGCCACGCAGGAAACTACAAGGCCCAAAACCTTGGCCAAATCCCAAATAAAGTGAAGAGATCTTTGTCAGTTCTAGCAACAGTATCTGGGATGTGATATATGTAACTCAGCTGAGACCACCAGCAGTCTCTTGGCTCTACTAGCAAAGGTCCACTGGGCTAGTGTTGCACAAGTGCTAACGTTAAAACACCCACACTGTATACCAGAAAATCTCTGTAAGAGGAAGGTTAAGAATGCTAAGGAACCAAAAGAAAGTTACTTCAATTCTGATGAACGCAACCATACAGAGCAAGAAAACCTGTATAAACTTTGTGATTAATTATTCTGATAAACACATTTAAACAACACACGAACATTAAATTTTTCTTCCCACTGATACATGCACAGTGTGGTACAGCTAAGGTATATTAAAAACCTTAGTACTTCTAACTTCTACTTACCTAAGCTTAGAAAAGCTGTCAGTTTAACTTCACAGCTTCCTGAAATTTATTGTTTCATGAAAATATGTAAATTTACCATATAATTAAGTTAATAAAATGTACTTAAAAAAGCAATGTTTATATTCATTACATTAATACTACTAGAGCATCCCCATGAGATGAATCTAATAAAATTAACATTCCAAAAAGCTTAGTTTAGTCTCATGTTTATACCAAACATCCTGTTTCTATGTCAGAAAACAGAGTGGATTTCAATATAGGGATTATTTTATGAGAGGATGCAGTTCATACAGGGGAAAAGGTAGCTAGGCTGACTGCTTTTCCTTGCAGTTCAAGTCCTATTAAAAAAGAAACAAAAAAAACCCAAAAACACACAAACACAACAACAAAACCCCACCACAACCGAAAAAGAGCCACCTCTACAAGGCTCCTCACCCCTCAAGGCAAGAAATTACAAAGAATCCTGTCCATTGCTCTCCTCCCCAAGGGGAGCAAGATGCAACTGTGGCAGGAACTACAGGACTTTCTTGTCTGTATTACTTACTGCCTGGCACATGGAAAGCCTGTAGAGGGCAACAAATAAGAAACCATTAAAAAACAATTAACATACCAAAAATAGAAACAGAAAAAAAAAATCTAAAATCTTCATCTGTGAAAGAAATGTAAACTAGCTAACAAAAACTGGAAAACTAAGCAGATCAGTGAATAGGCTACCCTCACATGCTTGGCTGATACTCTACTGCTTATCCATCTGATCTATGAGCATGCCTTAAATCAAGGGGTATTTATTCACAATTTCTTCTTAAAGCAAAGGGGTATTTCTCCAAAACACAACTGCTCAGGTGTCCAAATTTGGAATTGTGTCATACAAATATCTGGAACACCGGCATCCTCCTAAAACTAACCATAAAAGGCTGATTTATACACAGTAAAAATATTCCTAATTTATTTTAGAAAATGTATGATCTGTGCTTGATCAAGCAATTAAAAACAGCAAAAGCCTCAACTGGCAAAGTCTGGGTCCAGAAAGTTTCAGCCAAATAATCACATGCAACCAGATGATTCTTCAAGTAAAACAGTTTAAAGTTCCTACACACTTTCCCTGAAGTAGTTCTTGGAGTAGACTTCAGCCAACAAGCAAAGAAAAAAAGTAACATTGTAACATTAAAGCAAACGTCAATTTCTTTTTCAGAACAAGGATGACAGGCTGTCATAGATTCAGACTGCATTGTAAGGCAGAAAATAATTTCTGCTATTCAAGAGATTTAACAAAGTCCTAACAAAAACCGGCTGCAATGTAGCTATGAATGGCTTCAGGCTTATTATATGAGCTTTAAGATCCTTGTTAAGTGCTGAGTCCTCACTAGTATCAGTGGGATTTCAGTACTTATTCAGAACAATCAGAAAACATAGATGAAACGTACAACTAGTAACTGTAGGAGTGAAATTCATATACATGAATTTTTTTTCCCCTAGCAGTTAAATAAACAGAAGCAGAACAATACTTTCACTAAGTCTAAACTTAAGAAAAAAAAAATAACATCCATTCAAATGCAGTATTTTCTTTGCTTTCGAATGAAATACAATTTAAAGCTACCACTATCATCAACTGCAGTTTTAATTTAAATCTACCTTGAAATAAACAATCATCATATATAAGATCCAACAAGTTTTGACAAAGCTAAGTAATTTCTCACTAATCTTTCCATTCCTTGAATAAAACAAGACAAAGCAAAAGCTGTTGACAGAAAATGTTTTCAGGACACAGCTGAAGAGGTTCTTAATAAATGCTATTGGAGAAATGGAGTACTTCATACTTAATGAGCAAAATACTAGAATATTAAACCTCACGTAACTAAGTTGGAAATTAAGGCAATACATTCCCTTCAAAACATCACGATTTATATGGTAAGAAATAGATGGTCCGCTCAAGTCTGGAAGTCCAGTGTACTGACGTGACCGAGATGCACTGTCCTCTAGAGCCAGCAGCACAAGAGCGTAACAGGGCTAACACGGGTGGCTGCACTCAGTCTCTTCAACCTGGTATGACATTTCCGTCAATTCCAGGCCAGAACTTCAATGCCTCTGGACTCACAGTAAAACACAATCATCACCCTCATCCCGCACAACCTCAGCTCGAGGACCAAACTGCGCCAATGCGTTAAGCACAGATGTACAGATAAAGGAGTCCTGAAAGTTTCACAGTTTAAAAAAAAAAAAAAACCCACACCAAAAAACAGGTCTTTCTCTCCTCAGTACAGCCCAAATACTACTAGTAACTCACATATCCTTGTTATTGAGATGATGATTTAATGTAAGTTGTTTCTTCTCTCCATGTACATTCCAAAACTTCTAGTGGATGAAAGAAAGAATACAGTAGGTAGAAAAATTTATATATCTATTGAAAAAATAAATAGCAAAATACATTATCCCTCCAACCAAAAATTCTGTATTACACAAAAGTGAAGCCTTTCATGCTTTCTCCCAAAGTCCAGCCAAGATAAACTAGTAAACTGCATCAATCTAGGCAAGACAGAAAAAAATACCAGAGAGAAAAGCTGTTTTGGTAAGAATGTGCTGTAGTCAGAAATCACAAGTGCTAAAAAGACAAGTCTGATGGAGAATGAGAGGAACTCTGCAGATTAGAGATAAAGAAATTATTATTAACACTGTAGTTTAAACAGTACTGCCAGTAAAAGTAGCAATTTCAATTCCTCCTCCAATGTCTGAAATAATTTAAGAAAATTTAATCCTAAATTAACTTCCATTTCAAATGGTCTATTGTTCTCCACTGAAAAGGCAGCATGAGAGCCAAGTGGGGGAAACAAAGTTAGACCAGTATTGTGTGCTACTTAGAATTTTGGTGGTTTAGAATTAAAAAAAAAAAAAACACACCACAGAAAAGTAGTCACAGATACAGGATCTGTAAATACATTTACTCACTAGTCCAAACAAATCTTCTTTGACAACATAATCCAGCAAACTAAATGGTACTTTAACCTCCAGGCTCTTGAACATCAGCTGAACATAAAATCCCTCCTAACTAGAGAACAAGGATCTCCAAAGAGTAAACAAAAATTAAGGTCAGCAGGCAGCAGTAACTGCAGCCTCAGAAGACCAGAGAGGCAGAGCCTAGCTTCATTCCAGCTGTTCCCTCTGTGTCAACACCTTGTTCTTATCACTTTTTTGACACTTTATATCCTAAAAACTCAGGGCTTGATCACTGACTGACTCTGCAATGTCACAAGCTTGACCATTTGCACATTAGCATTGTTATAATTTTAGCTCCTATGATGTTACTGTGTCCAAATGAGAACCAAACAAGCAGTTTATTATTACCAGAACACAAAACAAATTTGCTCAATATTTTGAATCATCTTTCCTAATACCTTCATCAAAATGGCTCAAGCCTGCAGCACAGGTTTTCAGCAGCCTGTGAGAGCTCTGACAGTAAAACATAGCATAAAGCGTTGCTACAAACAGGAACACTGGTCATAATTAACTTCACTTCCCAACTCACTGCCCTCTCAGAAGTTCAGCAAAAACTGATGACAAACTATATTTCTTACCTGCTAGTGACAATTTTTAATGCAGCTTGGAACTTGGCAACAGCGAGGTCAAAACACCAGGCCACTACTGCCCTTGACCCACAACAAACCTTACTACTGACCCTACTCCAAGTTAACGCAGAACAGAATTTAACTAAACCACTTCTATCGCGGAAAAAAAACCACGTTTAGTTTACAAGCATGCCAAAAAAGTACGTTGTGAAGAAAAGGACTTTAAGTAAAAGGTCTCTTTAGCACATTGAAGAGCAAAGGGTGAACCGAGGCTCTCCCTCACCTTTCTGTAACTGAAACCACTGCAAGCAGAAATGGAAATGCGGATAATTTTTTTTTCTCCCTTAGGCCTTCTCTCCTTGCAGCAAACAGGAGACAAATCCTATCTGGGATGGCACGGCTCGGGGATCCCAAACTGTACCTCTTCCGCTCCGAGTTAGGGTATAAGCCCAAGGCAGACACTGCGCCCGGGGGCGGCTCCCTCGCCGCCCGCCCCCAAGTGCCAGAGCTCCCCGCCGCCCGCTC
>NW_009596349.1:0-25196 GCF_000690535.1 Cariama cristata
CACTTGGATTATGGGGATTCATTCTGCTCCCCAGTCCTGTCTTCCGGCTCAAGGGGCTGGGTACCCAGAGAACAACTCGTCTCGCTATTAAAGACTGAGGCAAAGAAGGCAGTAAGTTCCTCAACTCATTCCTCATCCTCTGTCACTCTTTCTCCCATATCCGATAACGGATAGAGATTCTCCTTAGCCCTCCTTTTGTTGCTAATGTATTTATAGAAACATTTATTTTTTTTTTGTGGCAGTAACCAGATTAAGTTCTAGTTGGGCTTTGGCCCTTCTAATTTTCTCCCTGTAAAGCCTCATGACATCCTTGTAGTTCTCCTGAGGTGCCTGTTCAGCCAGGCCAGTCGTCTTCCCTGCCAGCTTGTCTTTCGACACACAGGGGCGACCTGCTCCTCTACCTTTAACATTTCCTTCTTGAAGAATGCCCAGCCTTCCTGGACCCCTTTGACCTTCAGGACTGCCTCCTAAGGGACTGTCAACCAGGCTCCTGAACAGGCCAAAATCTGCCCTCTGGAAGCCCAAGGTAGCAGTTCTGCTAACCCCTCTCCTTACTTCTCCGACAACTGAAAACTATCATTTCGTGATCGCTGTGCCCAAGACAGCACCCAACCATCACGTCACCCACAAGTCCTTGTACAACTGGTCCAGCGGGTGCCTTCCCTCATTGGGTCCCTCACCAGCTGTGTCAGGAATTTCTCTTCCACACACTCCAGGAACCCCCAAAACTGCTTCCTCTCTGCTGTGCTGTATTTCCAGCAGACATCGGGTAGGTTGAAGTCCCCCACGAGAACAAGGCCTTGTGATCATGAGAGTTCTCCCATCTGCTTATAGAATATTTTGTCTGCCTCTTCATCCTGGTTGGGTGGTCTATAGCAGACTCCCACCATATCTGCCTTGTTGGCCTTCCCCCTGATTCTTACCCATAAACACTCAACCCTATCGTCACCATTATTAAGATCCAGACAATTGAAACACTCCCTAACATACTGGGCCACTCCACCACTTTTCCCTCCTTGCCTATCTTAGCCATCCATTGCGGCACTCCAGTTGCACGGGTCATCCCACCATGTGTTTGTCGTGGCAACTACGTCATTGTTTTTCTGCTCCACAATGGTTTCCAGCTCCTCCTCTTTGTTGCTCATGCTGCGTGCATTGGTGTAGATGCACTTCAGTTGGGCTATTGATCCCTCTACCTTTTTGGAGGGAGAAGCCCTAATTCCTATGTGACCATTCTCAGATGCTTCAGTGGTTTCTAACACATCAATAACCCTTGTGTCTTTGCTGCCGCATGGCTCTCCATCCCCTACCTCCACTGTGACAGCAGACCGAAGGACCTTGCTAGCACACCGTCCCTCAAACATTGGCGTGCCACCCCCAGGCTTATCTCTAGTGAGCCTGGTTTTATCCCTTTCCCCCTTCAAATCTGGTTTAAAGCTCTTTCAGTGAGCCCTGCGAACTCCTGGGCAAAGATCCTTTTCCTCCTTTGGCATAGGTGTACCCTGTCTGTCGCCAGCAGGCCTGGTGTTGTGTGGACTGACTTATGATCAAAAAACCCCAAATTCTGCCAGTGATACCAGTCTCGGAGCCAGGTATTGATCTGCTGGCTCTTCCTCTTTCTTCCTCCATCCTTCCCTGCAACTGGAAGGCTGGAGGAGATTACCACTTGTGCTCCTGACCCCTAAACCAGTCGTCCCAAGGCCCTGAAGTCTCCCCAGAGACAGCAGACTTCCCTGAGAAGTGGGTCTGGTCTGCAGATTGGGCCTTCTGTTCTCTTCAGAAGGGAGTCTCCCATGATAATGACCCATTCTTTTTTTCTTTATGGAAGCAGTTCTGACGCAGGGCTTAGGCCGACTTAACCTCCGTGACACCTCCAAGGTAGGTGAACCGTCATCCTCGTTATTGTTTGGTTCCCCTTGCAGAGCCTCCTACCTACTATGCAAGGGCCCCTGGGCAGGTGAGGCAGTCATGGAGGAGACAGACCTGCCGTGCTGGCCGGGCACTGGTCACCATTGTCCCCATCCCTTAAGTCACCACATTCAGCCAGGCGGAAAGAGGATAAGGAATCCTCCATGTCATGCATCCTATCTGCCTGTTGGGCCTGTCTTGGGGAAGGCGGGGTGCCATTCTAGTCGTGTCTTTCGCCTGTGCTCCCCGATGCTCCTCAACCTACTCGCCTGGGATGCCATTCTAGTCGTGTCTTTTGCCTGCGCTCCCCGATGCTCCTCAACCTACTCGCCTCCTTCCAGAGCTCTGCTGTGTGGTTACCATTGCTGTCTGGTTGAGCTGGCAGAGCTTCGGCTGTGTCCCTTCGGAGACTGCCGATGCTCAATCAAGTGTCTACATGAAGGAAAAAGAGGGTGATGGTTATCAGAAGCCACCTCCTGTGGAGAATGCGGGCACCTATCTGCCAACCTGACTTGATGTCCTGGGATGCTGCAGGGAGGTTGCTGAACCTTGTCCAGCTTTCTGGCTGTGCTGCTCATCCATGTGCTCACCAGTGGGACTGCCAAGATGACCCTAAGTCCTGAATGTAGCAGAAGTAATGCACTCAAGGGGCCAAGTGATGTTTTTCTCAGTCCTTTCTATGAGAGCAGAGGTGGTTTTACTTATATATATTCCCTTTTCACACCCTCCCCTCACCCCTTTCAACTTATGTGATTCTGTGATCTTGACTAGAATCAAGGTTACAGTACTGGTAAAGGCTAAAGTTTGGGGATTTAAGTAAGCCACTTCATTTTCAGATTCTGTAGGGCTTGCGGGATTAAGAGTGAGTCAGTGTTGTGTGTTCTGATTTAGCGTCGGGTTTGTCCCATCATTAAGGTTATGGTTTGAGGAAAGATGGCTTGAAGGACCATCCTTGTTACACTGGTCTAAATCAACCACAGTGATCAGAAGGGATCAGCTGAGCATTGCAGGATGTATTTGGGAAAAAAAAAAAAGCTCGAGGAGGCATTTTTAGGTGGCTTCCGGATAGATGAGAGGGGCCGTTACTCATAACACGAGACAGGTACGTTGGTTCTTAATGTGATTTTGGTTCCCTGGGCCTGGTTACGATTAAAGTTGTGATCTGAGTTGGGGTCTAAGGAGAGAAAAAAAAAAACAACCACCAAACGTGTAAAGTGTTGGCATTATATCCTAGCTGGGAGAATTAAGAAATGAGTTGGGATCCACAGAGGCCAGTGCCTTATCTTCAGTTTTCTGTACAGATCCATCCCCTGGCTGTGATTAAAGTTAGTCCTTAGGGGTGGGGTGGGTTTAAGGTTTAGGGAAAAAGGACTGGGAAGTCTGTTTGCCTTGCTGGGGGCATAATCGTTTAGGGATTAGTCCCTGACATCAGTTATGGTAAGGTTAACATTTACAGAAAACGTTGCCTTGGATCAGTGTACTCTGTTTGCTTTTATTGTGGGAATTCCTCCTGCAGGAATAACTGAACTTAGGGTTGGCATTAGGATTTAGAAAAAGAGAACTTGAAAAGGCACTAAAACAGGGCGGATGAAGTTCAGATTTTCTCTAGAAATCTCTGTTGACCGGGGTGGCGGGTGAGGAGCTTGTGTGCCCCGTTACAGCGAGAAAAGCTCCTGTGACTGGCACTGGCGATGGTACTAGGGTTTGGAAATCCAGTGCTTCAGAAACCGTGTTTATTGCTGAATTGTGCAGGGGCCACGGGTTTAGGGAGGAGGCTGTTGCCGTTTGGAGATGATGCCTTATGCTCTGTTTTACTTTAGAGATTGCTCTACTTTGTACAAGTAGGATTACGGGTAGGTCAGGGGATTAGAGATAGGATTGGAGAAAGTACAGTTTCAAGGTGATTGAATTCAATAAAGCCTGCAGGCTTGGAAAGGAGTCTGTGTTCAGAGGGCAACACCTTATATTCTCCTTTACGGTACAGCTTATCCCTTATTTCCCATTACGGCTAGGAAATGTAACAGTTCAGGCACTCAGGTCACTGCTAGATTCTGCTGCTCCTGCAGAGTTAAAAGGTTTGTTGTCCAGGGGAGACCCAGGTCTTATGCACTTCTTTTACAGTTTGGAGAGGGTTTCTGTGTCTAGAATACCTTTATGACAAACTCTAAACAAATCCTAGTTTAAGAGTCCAATCTTGATGCTGGATTCTTTGAACAATAGCCTTTCCGCTTATTTGCCAATGCAGTGTGTTCTTTTTTTTGAATGGGTCTACTGGTTAAAATTGAGGCTGGTGTTTAAGACAGTTACAGGTGCTGCAAACCCCAGCAATAAGAGATGGGACGAGGGTTGGTGTCAGCGGGTAGCAGTTAGTATTTTGTTCTGGTGTATACAAAGGGCCGCTGTGTACCACAGCCGGAATAGCTAGGAGGTTGGCTTTCAGGTTTTGAAATCTAAATGTTCAAGGACCTCTTCTACTGATGGGTTGTATAGGCTTAAAAAGTCAGGAGGAGTAGTGTCAGTAGAGGCCAATGTCTGATAATCTCTTTTGTTATGGAAATGATCCCTTACTAGGTGAGGGTTAGAACTGGAGTTAGGTCTTGGGAGTGGAAGACATTGAGAACTCCAGTTACTTCTGACCTGTGTAGATCCTATGGATGTAGAAAAGGATATTGGTGGAGCACATGTATTATGATCTTCTGTTATAGAGTCATCCCCCTGGATTGAACTGGGTTTTTTGGGGCATTGTGGTTAGAGGTAGGATTTGGACATCTGGATTTGCTGCTGAATTCCGTGTGGCCGGCGGAGTTGGGAAGAAGGTTGGCGTTGACTTGGGTGCATTGTGTTTTATTCTCTGTAAGTGTATGCATGGGGTTTCTGATAATAATTTTACTAGAGTTAAAGCCTGGAACTCTATAGCTTCTGTAATTTGGCTTGGTTCTGTCTTCTTCAGTGCCTTCAGGTGAAGGCGGGATGTTGGAAGAGGTGGATTTGTTCTGTTCTCTTTTGCTGTATGGAATGGTTTGTGTCAGGGTTAGGTTTTGGGAGTTTGAAGCTGCTGCAGACTGAGACGTGAGCAAATTATTCGGGTCCCAGAGGTTTGGAAAGAGGCCTGTTGCTGATCGAAGCCAAGCCCCGCGTTGTCTTTTGTGCTGTTGGCGCGTATGTACCCTGTTTGTATCTGGTTTAGGGCCAAGGATGGAGAGTGCAAAGGTTCCAGGCTCCAAAGCATTCTGCAGAGCTGACAAAAATGAGGAAGAGGCCAGGGGTTGGTATGGGCTTGGGCCTGATGTTCTCTTCAGAAAGTAAAAGGCTTAAAAAGTCCTTGGGCCTGAAATGAAACGGGCAGTCTTGGTGACCATTGAGAAGAGGCACCAACGTAACCAGTTCTTGTAACCAAGCAAGGAACAACAGAGTAGGAGACCAGCGCTATGCTCATTTTTCCCAGCCTCATGCCATTAGACTGACTTGACTCACTCGCATAAATCAGTTTTTGGATGCTGCTGCTGTTTGCTCCAAACGATACATGCTTCTTCGGTAAGAAGTTCTGGATGGAGTTTCTGTTTAGTTGTCTCTGAGGTGACTGGCTCCAGGGTTCTGAAGCAGCCTACCCAGACTCTTCTAAATAGGTTAACAGAGGTTAATAATTGGGTTTGGATCCTTTGCCTCTTCAAATATTTTTTTTTCCTCTAGCTCTGGCTGTCAGAGACTTTGGTTACACTCATTTTTCAAAACACTGATCTGAAATAAGTTTAGCGTGCGTGAATGGAATATGAAAATGTCACTGCTGCTAAATACCTTCTCTTAATTTATGATTTATTTTTTTTTTTTACTTAAAGCAGGATTTAAATGCAAATTGTCATTGTTAAGTCATGGAGTGAGCTTGCGATGCATGTGTGGTCACTCCTAGCACACGCTCGCTTCCTCCCCCCTCGTTTTATTTCTCACACAAACAAGTTAGTTGTTGCTTCCACAAAAAGTCTTGTCAAGGAGTGATTATTTCAGACCAGTGAGCTCATAGCTGTCTGCTGGCAGAGCTCCCCTCTGACTTCATACAAACTAAGGCTGTTGCCAGGATTTTTTCCCTAATACCTGAGCCTTGAAGGAAGCTCTGTTGAACAGAACAGGAGGTAACCTGCTATCCGTGGTGCTTCCAGCAGCTTTGACCACAAACATCTGTCTTTTGGGGCCAGCCTGTCTTTATATGTGCGAGGCAAATTTAAGGGGGGAGGAATACGTGTCCCGAACTAGGCTGGGGCTAAGGAAAGCAGTAATTTCTTTTCTACACTCAACTAGTTGCAAAGCCAGTGTAAAGGTGTTGGTTGATCCTGCTACCTGTGGAGAGCTTCGGACACCTTCAGGTTTGCTATATTTTCCGCTGTACTCCCCTTACAGACCGCATCCTTATTTGAATGCAGACCGTGCGACCACTGCAGAGCCGCTGGATCTAAGTCACAAGTGATAACAGGCATAAATCCAGCGTACCACAGAGGAGACTTGCTGAGGAGAAGCATGTTTCAAGTCTCTCTCAATTATTTTTCCCTCTCCAACAGAGTGAGATCCCTAAGGAAAAGCAATTGCGTATTACATCTAGTAGCGGCAATCGCCTGCCTGACAAATCTGCCCGGCTCCTGGTGCCGCCGCAGAATGCGTGGCCAAGCTGGTTACCACACATAGGCTTTTGGGACAGCCCACAGGTAAAGAAAAACATCTAGTTATAACAGTTTGGGCACATAACTGGACCAAAACTCCAGCCTTTTCGGCTCTAGAGAATGTGTTTCTTCCAGATCTACTGAACTGACAAAGGCATATTTCTTCCCGGTCTCTTGAACTGACAATGCAGATGGAGCTATAAAGCCATGCTAACTCTGGCATAGAAGCTAAGAACATACTTGGAAGAAACCAACAAAGGAGCCAAAGAAATGGAGATTTCAACTCGTTAGATCTTGTATCAGGTTAGGTGATCTGGATAGGGTAAAAGCTTTAAAACAGCAGTCCTACCCAACCGTTCCAGGGCAGAAATGGTTTATGCCGAAATGCTGTTGTAAGGTGTGTGCCGGCTGTCGCGGACGGTTAGGTTTGGAGCCTGAGAAACAAGAGCTGCAAACTGAAAACATCCTCAGCGAGCGTGCCAGCTCAGACCCCCGCTGTTACCTGCTCGGTCCGTTCTCCCGCGCAGCGACTGAGAAACTGGCAGGTGTTGGAGAGCGAGCAGAACGATTGCTCAAAGGGGATGGAGCTAGTCTGTCCGATTCTCCCCGAGGCGATGGAAGTGATCACCTTTATTTCATTTATTTAAGAAATCCCTCTAGCAGCCGGTCACTTCTAGGGCATAGCGGCTGCTTGGGCGCAGCTCGTCTTGCACACCAGTTGCTGCTGTTTGTGGTGGTTTGGGGTTTTTTTGAGTGGCAAGCAGATGATGCTAAAAATCTTTGAATTACTTATGGGGACATTAAGTGATGCCTTGCCTGTGGTATATAGTAGGTCAGATTAAATGATCTGTTGGATCTGTGATGGGTTTATCAGATATTAAAAAAATCCAGTTTTCTAACCTTTGAAATTGCTTGAGAGCTCCAGGGAGCTCACATGTCCAGCCAAGGGGCTGCTGCTGGATGGGATGCGAGCAAGGGTGGCTTGGGTCAGAGCAGATCCCTGCTGGGACAGGCAAGTATTCTGTATCTTATCTCTATATCTAATGCCTGCAGATGTGTGTGGGAGTCTCTCCACTGATGTCAGAAAGCACTTTCTCTTGTGCTCTTCATCCGCTGGCAATGACTAATATCTAGACTGTGAATCTTTCCCGTTGGAGATGGCATAGTTGGGAACCACACTCTGCAAAATAAAGACAAATATGTAGTTTACGGAGCTTCCACTTACCCAGTCAATTTACTAAGAAGCAGCTATGGAGATTAAGTGCCAATTCCCCCTCTCCGTTTACAGCCAGGCAGTGAAGGGGAAAAAATGAGCTATCCTCAGACTGTATGTTTGTGGTCAGGATTAAACCGTAAGTAGTTAAAACAAATTGTGGATTCGCTTTCTTCCCCACGTGCAGTTACCACACTTGCTGATGCAGCCTTCGGTGCTCGGCTCTCCCTGAAGCTTGCACCGATCCCGTGACGCTCCTGGGAAACCTACAGAAAGAGGACAGAGCAGCAGAAGTAAGAACTGCAATGTTGGAGTGGGGTTGTGTTAGCGTAACAGAAGCAATCCCATACTTTGTTTAAATGTCACTTCGTTTCCGTGATCGCTTTTCCTCAGTTGGGGATGAGAAATACGCAGCATTACTTATAGAAGAGGGCAGAGCTATTAGCTTAGAAATGTTGATAACTCACTATATTTCTTTCTCTTCTCTTTAGAGTTAAGTCAGCCATCAACATAGCACAAGTTTTCCATCAGTTTGAGTCCAGAGTCAGTCTTTTCCAAGAGAAAATGTGTTCTGACTCTGGCATCTGTAGTGTCACGTGTGTCCACCAAACAGTAGCCGCGTGTCCCGCACGTGTGTGCCCATGCGTCCTTCCGTCGGAGAGGCCGTGCGGATTCTCCTATGTGTGAGTGAAACGTGAGATCACAAATGAAAGAGATTCAGACTCAGAAATTTTAGCTAGCCTAAAGTATTTGGAATTTAAAAGTAGAAATGCTTTGCTCCCGCATAGCTCTGTTAAGTGATGAGGTGGTTGATTGTGTGGCGTTAGTTCAGAGGACCATGTTATTCTGTGCTGTTGTCTGTATGACATGACAGGAAACCATTGTGTTTGTGTGTTGGTTTTTTTTGCCACTGCACACCCTTCAAAGTACAAAAAGATGAAAGGCAGTTAATAAACCAACTCGGAATCACAGCCCTCTCTTATCGGCACCGCTTCTGCCTGCGGGGCTGGAGCTGGGGAGCGATCACCAGGTCAGCAAAGGGAGCAGTCCGTTGAGCGAGGAACTCAACGGATTTGGGCCTAATTTTGAGACACTACAACTGTAGTAAGTCATGTTTAGCCTGGAGTCTGGACCTCAGCTTCTGGGTAGAGTTCATCTACTTGTTTCTCAAAAGTGTGTGCAAAGTATTTATAATCCTGGAGATGTTTTTGGGTTTGATTTTTTTTTTTTTAAGTCCAATATGAGTGCTTCACTGCTTTAAAAATAAATCTAGAACCACATCTCCAAAAACCCAGGGCTTTTTTTCAGTGATGAAGACAAAAATACTGGGGCAGGAAGAGAGGCTTTGCCTTTTAACTTTTGAGAGTTTAACAGCAATGCGGAGGAAAAATCGTCCTTGAGATTGCCATGGCCACAGATTTACCACTAGTCTGACAAATACTGTGTGAGTGTGTTAAGTAAACTGCTCTACAGAAGCTGAATATCTGTAATTTATTTCGGTGTATATGTTGGAAGGAGTGTAGGCTTTTATCATTCCTAGCTGTGACACCCACTCCTTTTTTGCAACTTGAGAAAAATCCATTAATCTCTTTGCTTTTGTTTCCTTCTCTGCAAAATGAAGCTATAATGCTGCCTCAGTGCAGTGCTCGGGGACGTTGAGACCTTTGCCATGGATTTTGGGGGCCTCGGGGCATGCCCTCTAACCTGTTCGAGTCCTATTGCCTAATTCCCAGAGGTACGCTGAAGATGAGTACGCTTAGCCATTCAAAGTGAGAATACGGTAAAATCTCTCTCTGGTAAAAGTTCAGAAAATTTCAGTTGATAAGTCGAGTATTTGATGCTGGCAAAGTGTTGTGTGGTTCCTCCCCCCATTCAGAATCCTCTCAGCATATGAGGTGGTGTCACCTTTTCAGCTGTTTCTTCATCTGAAATGTGATGGACAAAATTACGGATGACATCCAGGAAAACTCTCTACTTCATCTGTAAAGGTTGAATATTTTTTTTCCTGATTGGCTGCAGTTGTTGTTTTTCTAACCTCTTAATTATGTATAAAACATTTTCAGCCGTTTGCCAGCAAATATGACATAATCCATTTATTTTGAAGCGCTGTACCATTTCGTGCAATTCGGAGAACCTCTGTTTTCCACTGTAACTGTCTACTTGAGAAAGATTAGGCCAAAATTATGAAGTCTCAAGTTCCACGCTGGCTTCAGCAAAGTCTAACTCTAAAATAACTTGCTGATGACTGTAAGCTTTAGCTTAATGTCGGTGAAAGCAAAATTTGGCATAAACTCCTTTATGCCCAGTGAAACCTGTGCCAGTGAGAGGATAATGAAACCCACGATGTTTGTTTGCTACGAATTTACAGTAGATCAAGAGAAATGTAGAGTCTGATGTCATTAGGTGCTGCGTATGAGTAACTTCATCTTGTGGGTTCACAGGGATTATGCATTGGTGGGGCTATTAAATTGTTAGGGGGGTTGCTTGTTCTGGGAGGGAAGGGCTGGTTGTATCTCCAACATTAACTCTTTGGGTTGGCTTTTTTATTGCCGATTCCTTGATCCCGGAATACACGAAGTTAAATGACTTGCAGGTTTCTGTCTGTGTTCCTTTTCAAGGGTGTGCTCTGAAGCTCTGATAATCCCTGAAAAAAAAGGCAAAAATCTTTTATTCCTCACCCTGTGACTAACTAGGGTGCTTTAGCGTTTGGCTATGCCGCTTTGTGGAGCATCAGTGGAACAAACTGCGTCCCAGTTATACAAGGGGCCAGTCAGGGCTATGTAACCTCTGCGTGGTTGGGTGGTGGTGGAGACCAAGTTCAGGGTAGGCAGTGAAGAGAAGGGCCTGCTAACTATTTGGAAGACAGACAGAGAGGGGGAGTCAGACCCCAAATGTCAAACTTGGCTTAGGGCAGTGAAGATGTGATCTGGCAAAGACTCCAAGGTTCCTGGAGACACTGAAGTGCTGGAAAACAGAGACTGAATTAGTTAAGTCCATGAAGGTGGCATGAGTAAGTCCCTAAAGCCTGGATGGTGAGTGCAATATGGTGCAAGGTGTAGGCTGTGTGTACCGCAAGATGTACCACGTGTGGGTACTGAGCAGTAGCTAAAGAGACAATGTAGGCTTATCCACATGTGGGTACTGAGCAGTAGCTAAAGAGACAACCTGACCCCCAAGCCTTCCTCTCCTATGGTTGGGTAAACCTCTTCTCTGCTGCGGAGGTGAAAGCTCTGTAGCCATTTGCCATTTTATCATTTGGAGACAGTAACTAACCAGTTGGAGCTCTGTCGAACGTTTGGTTTATTTTTCATTTTCCTGCCTTACCTTTTCTGTATGGTTCTTTATAATGTTAATGCAAACTGTAAAGCCAGTGCACATGCCTTGCCTTGAAGACAGGTTGTCCTGGCCTGCACCCATCATGTCGTTTCATTTCCTTACCATACGGCAAGCAGCGACATCTCGGGATATATGTTTTGTGATGGTTCTTTAGCTGTGTGTGCAGCTTCCTTCGTGTGGCTCCCGTTGGCAGCAGCTGTTGTAAACACCTTGGGTATCTTTGGAAGAACCTGGAGATAGCATGGGGTGGATTTCGTGCGTCAGTCTTCCCAGGAACATCTGGTACGCAGCTAGTTTTTAGTATTGTGCCTTGAAGTTTCTTTGCTTGTTTTTGATGCTGTGGGTCAGGTTCAGACCTGATGGGGGCATTGATGATGCTGATGATGGGGGCATTGATGATGCTGATGATGGGGGCATTGATGCTGATCCTTCTAGCACAAGTGAGAGGGGAAAGGTATTCTGTCGGCCAAGCGTAAACCCAACACATTTTTCTTGTGGGAATGCAGACACCTGCACAGCAAATTTTGACTTATGTCTGATAGGCTTTTTTTTAAATTACCTTTCACAAATGCACTCGAAATAATCCACAGATGTCTGCTGAGCACAGTTTGAAAACTGCTGTTCTCGAGCCATCCTGAAGCCGGATTCCTGTGAAACAGTCTTGCTAACTTTGTCTGCTTCTGTTTCTGTAAGTCTGATACCTGGTACAACACTGCCACGTACCTGAGATTGATCTGCTCTAGGAATTGGGAAGGAATTGCCCTTCCTGACTGGATTTAGATTTGTCTTTGTGTTCTGTATCATCCAGTCTTGGTGGTAGCGTTGCAGATCATCAGAATGTAAAAAGGTTCGCATGTATAAGCAATGAGGGGGAAAAAAAATCCTAATTAAATTGCGCTTTTACCTGTGGAAGGCAAGCCTGGAGTTCTGTCTCGGGGTCTAAATCTTTAAACTTGGCCGAACTCTCTATGTGAGAGCATGACAAAGAGAGAGCTTTGCGTTCGACAACAATACTCTCTGCGCTTTGATGGCAGTGCTGGCATTTCTCCATGTGTCTGTAATGATCTATTCATCTGCTACATGCTCCTACCACAGCCCTCTCCGTGTCCAGACAGTGAGACCTTTCACGAAGGAGAAATGCAGAGTCCTATTTCTGAGTGCAAATTGGCCAGGGGATTTATTTGTAGTGTAGGCTCAGCCAAGCTCATTTCTCTCAACAGCTACGCCGCAAGTGAGCGGCACAGCGCTGGAGGAGGGAAGGTGTAAGCGAATACCGGGGCGTACGTTGCCAGCAGACGGAGCAGCTGAGGGCTGTCGGAGGGCAGGTGATGGAGAGGGCCAAGAGCTCTTCAGCCAAACGCTGAGTGTCCTCCACTTTGTCTCAGTGTTTTTTCATGATTAAACGTTTCCATAGGATGATGCTACAGAAATACAATTCTTTGCACGGAGTTTGTCGCGTGCGTGCCCCACGAGTGCCGAGAAAATCCCAGCCCTCTGGAAGTTGATGGGACGCATCTCACGTTGCTGGTTTTGCCACCGGGAGACTCTTTGGTGAGGCTGCCGCACCCGGGCAGTCCTGAACTTGGGATGGTGGCCGGAGTCCAGGCTTTCTTCCTGCCCGGAACTCCCCTTTTCCAAGCCTTTGTGGGCAAAGCCATACTTTTGCTTTTGGTGGAATGGATGCGTACCCACGGGGCATATGTATATCTCAGCTTTTTCTGTCTCTGTGCAGAAGTTGATCGAAGGAGCCTTCTCAGGAGATGAGCACTAGGGTTGCAGAAAAGCACGAGGTCCTCCCTTAAGCTGTGCAGGTTTAGTACACAGCACTGTCATACAACTGCTGTCCAAAAGCCTACACACGGGGAATTTTGCAAGCTGTTGCTCAGCGAGTCTGTACCTGAATCCTCAAAGTCTTCCAGACCTACTGAACTGGAAGATATCTCCTAGCATCTGAGCCGCGTTTTTTCAGAAATCGCCGCAGATACATGAAATGGTTTACTGTTGAGTTTTTCTTTGTGAGGTCTCTGTACACCTGCGTTATGTAGGCAGGTAGTAACTTGTTGGAGACTCGGTCTGGAGGGCTCGGTGCTGTTGCCCTGTTGACAGTCCTATTCAGCCTGCAGCAACAGCAAAAGAATTCCTGGTCCGCCGGAGAGGTGCAGGGGCTGGATGGAAATCAGCCCTAAATACAGATACATTGGGGTGGCAGTCCTGTTGGCCTGGTTTCCACAGGGGTTTTGTTAAAAGACTGCTAACAAAAAATAGAGACTTTGATGTAATAGCAGCTCTGGTAGTTTTAAACCCTGTAGTAGTGGCTGTGGAGCAGCCCCGGTTTGTTTAAACCAGGCTAGAGGATGACCAAGTGATGGGAAGTATGTCCTTGTAGTTTGCGGGCAACGGAGGCTCTGGTCATTTGGCTCTTCCATTCCTTCTTGGTGAGGTGTGTACCTTGTCCCCCGGCTGTCGGTTCGAAGCCTGCATGTCACTTGCAGAAAGGCTGCAGGATGCTGAGAGCACTTAGCACAGCACAGTTCGTCTTTGTCCGACCTGCCAGTCCTGTTTCGTGTGCTAGCGGGAGTCCCGGCGGTTTGGTTACATTGAGTTTATACCTCTGCTTTCAATCAGAGAAAGTCTGATTTGAGAACGAATGCAGCCCAGGGACTTACTGATGTGTGACGATGATGCGTCTTTATTACTTGTGCTCCACCTGCGTAGCTGCTTGAAGGGAAAGCAGCTTACGCTTTTGGAAAGATGAATGAAAATTGTGAACTACTGAATAGAGTGCATGGCTTTCCTCAAACATCAGGAGGCTGGTGAGCTGTAATCTGAAGGTCGCTGGAGGTGAAAGAAATCTGTATTTCTGTGATATTTGTATCAGGCTCTGTATAGGGCTTGGAAGTTCCAGGGAGTCTGATGTGAAAATATGAAAAGCCATTGATTTTCAGTGACTACTTAACTTTGAGCCTCTTCTGCCCTTCTAAACATACCTATTTTGTCTCTTTCCAGAGGCAAAATCTTTCTGGATAGCCAAGCATCCTTTGCCACTTTGCTCGTAGGAAGAACAGTTTATGACCTGTTCTTACATTTCTCCTGTGGTTCTTCCCTACTTTGAAGCGGACCTCTTCGCCGAATGATAAATTTGGTTTTCATCTCGGAGAGCACTTACTAGCACTCATTGAGTTCCTGTGTCTTATTCTGGTTTGAGATGCAAATCATTATGTTCCTATTTTATATTTCCTATGGCCTCAAAGAAAAGCTGGCTGAAAACCTTTGGGAAGAATGTCTTTATTGTTGCGTATCAACAAAGTTTTCACATGAAAGGGTCAATCCCTGTGTAAAGCTCAGTCTGTTGTCACACAAAACATCCTGCCGGTTTCCAGATCACAGAGCAGATTCTCGACTGGTAAAACCCAGACTTTTCCTTTGCTCCAGAATTAGCTTGCTGTGTTTCTTATTGCTGCTTGAATTCCTCCTAATTAGCGATGTGATTTAAAATATTCTGTTTCCATTTCCTCTTTTCTGACAGAAACAATGTAAGCCTGCACGGGACAAGTGACGAAAAATCTCTTTTATTTGTAGTCATTTAATTATACAGTACTTGGATTACAATAAAAGGTGTTTCTATGTGTGTTAAAATGACTTTGATTAAGTCTGGTAGGATATGATTAGAATGACAATCCATTCATAATGGAAAGGAAGTCATATTTTGTATTTTAAATCAAGAGTTCCTAAAAATGTCTTATCTGGAAAGGTACATTCTTAAACACTTTGGAAGAATGGAGCGTACCTATCTCAACAACATAACTTGGGTATGTTCAGCTAATCCTGTTCTCTCCAGGTTGGTGTAATCCTGAAAAAAGTATTCGATTATTCTTTGCCTGCTTCAAAGGAAAAGAAGTCTGTCGATCCATACCGGTACTACAGCACGTCAGGAGAAGAGAGATCTTGGTTTGCAGTAATAACGGCAAGATGACCTTTAATGTAAGCTCAGGAAGGAGGTGAGGTTCAAGGAAAAGTGGGGAAGGTAAAGGAAGATGGAGAGAGATATTAGGTTTTCTTTCCTGGCGTGTCGCAAAACCTACTTTTACATTATGAAAATCTCAATATTCTATACGTAGAACTGTACAGAGTGTAAGAGATACCTCCAGATGAAAGCTCTCATTGAGTGGTGTCGGGGCTGGAAGGCAGGCACTGTGTGCTTACCTATACTTGTAGGGCATGGTTATAACTTTGGGGGAAAAAGAAAAAGAAGAAAAATCCCCCCCTAAATTAAAAAAGTAAGCCACTGAGTGGAATGATTTGGGTGTGCCTTTCCCTCCAATACTGGGTGTCTGGTGGTCTCTGAGCTGAGTCCTCTTGCTGCATTCTTACTTACATTCTTCTGCAAGCTTGGTACAGAGACTGAGAGCTTTTCAGATATTTCTATTTTGGGGGAGCCTTGGTAATGTGGTGTGGGGCCCATATTCAATGTGCCCATTGAAAAATCGGTGGTAGCGCGCACCTAAATTTGAACAGATTCTGCCCTTTAAAACCTATCCATTTTTTGTTACCGGAGCCAAGAATATTTCTAAATACCAGTGTTCTGTCCCAGTGGCTTACATGCTTTCATTAATCTTGAACAGCTGCATTAGCTGGTGTCTCAATTAGCACTGGTGGGAACAAGCTATCCCTTCAGAAATTACAGAGCTGTGGCAATTAATTTCTCGTTTGAGCAAATTGATTTCAGAGGCTAGTCGCAGCCCTGATCCTGTGCATATAAGATTTCCTGGGCGTTCCTTATAGGAGTTATTCCCTTGAAGCTAAGTCTGCCTGGAAATATTCACGAGGCCAGGTGCAGATGGATTTTTGTTCCTTTTAAAGCTTTATCTGCAGCGGGGCGACCACGGGGAGAACTAAAGCAAGACGAAGAGAGGACGTGGGACTGAGGTGGCAGGAACCTCCTTTGCGCTGCAAGAGAATTCCCCTCGCACGGATGCCAGAGGAACACTTAAACATGGATTTTTGACTATCGGCATGAGGTAGCCATAAGTAGCCCTAGCCTGTTGGCTTTTGCTGGGAGGTGTTTTCAGGCTCGGCATTAGAAAGAACTTCTTCACTGTTAGAGTCGTTAGGCATTGGAACGGGCTCCCCAGGGAGGTGGTGGAGTCATCGTCCCTGGAGATGTTCAAAAAATGTTTAGATGTGGCGCTTTGAGACATGGTTTAGTGGGCATGGTGGCATCAGGTATACGGTTGGACTTGATGATCTTTGAGGTCTCTTCCAACCTTAATGATTCTATGATTCTATTCTATGATGATTCTATGTTGATTCCCCCGTTGTGTCTGTGCCCGCTGGGCTTAAGCACATACTTCTCATGGCAGTGTACTAT
The DNA here is from genome assembly GCF_000690535.1 of Cariama cristata. NCBI lineage: Eukaryota > Metazoa > Chordata > Aves > Cariamiformes > Cariamidae > Cariama > Cariama cristata. The sequence goes on from NW_009596349.1 coordinate 16,475, forward strand.
CAGAGACAACCTGAGGATCTTGGGGAGCAAGAGATGAGTGAGAGATTCCTTGAGGTAGTGTGGAAAGAGCAAAAATCACGGTGTGTACAAAAGTATGTACACACATACATACATCTGTGAATCATTCTCTCGCTTGGGCTTTGGAAGATCGTTGAAGGTTTTAAAATCGCTGCTGCTGCCGGCAAAATCTACAAGCTGCTGAAGGGCACGGGGAAGGAGTTAGAGAAGAGAGAGATTTGTTGCATTCCTGTAGTGTGAGGTCCTGTTCTTGTACGGTTGCCCAGCCTGGAGAGCATCGCTGCTCTTGTTACTGGCTTCACACTCCCACGCAACAACCTGCCGCTGATCCGGGCTCAGACCGCCTCTCTGCTGGGTGCTGACATCTCGGGGACCAAGTTAAAATAATTAAAAAACAAAAGAAGGCACTTCCAAAAATCTGTCCTTAATTAAGGAAAACCCCAGGACAAATGCCAAGTCCCTATGAAGCCATAAAGTCTTACACGTACATTTAAGATTTTAGCAACTTCTTTAAATGCTTAAACAGTTCTTTGAATTTGGGCCCAAATCTTCAGACCTTATTAATGAAATGTATGAGCATAATTGTGCTAAAATAAGTGGTGGCAGAGAAGTTTTAAATCTGTTCACAGCCTCTGAACTGCATTGTTGTGAGCTACCTCGGTGGCATCTCGCGATGCGTTATCCTCCGATCCCATTGATATCGCTGAGATTTGAGGCGTCGAGCCTTGGATTAATAGATGCAAGGCAGGGCTGGCAGTCCAGGGAGCGGCACAAATATCTGCAAAGCGACAGAGTGTTTCTAATTAAAAGACAATTGTTTGTTAATGAGTCTCCTCAGTGGTGGGCAAACGAGAGCTGTACTTGCCCGTGGATAGGGGACTACTTGAAAAGAGAGAGAGAGCCCTGCTTGGTTTGCTGCGTTTTTGGGATGGACAACCTAAAAGTCATCAATACTAACAACTCCTCTTACTCCTCTGTGGTAAAGAAGGGTGTTTTCACAGCTGAAATAAAACAGTGGAGGTTGGGAAATGGAGGTATACTGCCCAACTGGGTGCTGAGCAGCTCTTGTGTATGAAGCCACGCTGGAGGCAGTCAAAGCCAGCTGCTTTGGGGTGGGTAGGGTGCTGTGCTCCTCAGGGGGAAGGTGATGGAGCCATGGCTACGAAAGCTGTGTCTGAGGCTGAAGTAACGGTGCAGCTGCTTTCTGGTAGTTCTGTGCTGCCTTGGCGGACTCCTCCTTGCTGAGTTTCGGAAGTGTTTTGCCTCTGTCTTAGTTTGTGGTTTTTTTTTTCCTTCCCCTTTAGGATCCATACCTTCTTTTCCAGTCTCTCCCAACTGCACTGTTTCCTAGTCAAGGTAATTCATCACTGGTTCACAGTGGAAACTGCCAGTTTGGTGGGTTTTATGTTTTGAATGCGTTCGGGTTTTTTTTTTTTAAGTCTGGCAACATTCAAATAAAAAGGCAGGGAGAAATGACTCGTCTGTTACTTTATTTGCCACTTGTTTTGGGGAATGTAAATCCAAATTTGTATTTGACTCATGTTAGGACTCCATTGCTGGATTTTATTTTTTGTTATTTTTGGCAGGGCTGAATTCACACCCAGAATAAGCAGAGTCATCGGTCGGGGTAGCCTGTGTGCTACTGAGCTCGGCTCTCCGCTCACACCAGGGCGCTCTTTGAGCTGCCCAAAGCTCCTGAAAGCCGAAGGCTTTTGCTGCAGGATCCAAACAATTCGGCAGCCTCTAGCGAGCCTTACAAAGCTGGAAGTACCTTGCTGTCTTCCCTAGTTTTGCTTTCTCTTTAGTTCAACTTCAGCTGCTAAAATTCACATACTGTGCGCCGTTCATCATGTGTTGTCAGTACTGTGGTAAAAAAAACACTGGACCGTTGTAGCAACTTGTTAGTAATGGCTAGTGCTGGATGAAGTAGCACGGCTTTTCTAATGCTCCGGGGTTTGAAATCCCTAGTATTTGCCCAGAGCATCGAGGGAATTCCCTGTGCGGTGCACGGCTGCTGCTGACTTGGGGCAGAAAGTTGTCACGAATGTGCCGAGTCCTCCTCCAAGGGCTGAGCTTTCCCCTCTGGAGGCATCTGGTGGGACCAGCTTTGGCTACAGCCCTTATGGCAGGAGTTGGGGGACGCAGCTCTGCTGACTCAAAGACCGAGCTATTCAGTGACAGCACTTTTCTGTCTCCAAGGCTTCTCCGGAGAGCCCAAACTAGCCAGATTCCTACTGCTGAGGGTTTATGCTTGTGGGAGATAACTTCCTTAGGAATAACTGTAGAATTTAGCATTTCTGAATAAGTTGGAAGGTGGCAGGTTAAGTGGCCTTGGTGAACTTTAACGAACAGTAAGAGAGCTGGACCTGAACGGCTGTATTCCTCGTGAGTCCGTATTATCCCTAATAAAACAGGAAGGATAGGGCTCTGGAGGTGAACTCCTTCCCCTTCTGTCTCACTGCCTCAAATGTGTGAGGGCACGGAGGGGTTCAAGGTCCATCCTGAGTATTCGGGTACCTCTGTTAGCCCAGTTGTGGAAGACAGCGTACAGAAATACGCTTCCTCCATCACTGCTTTGAGACGTAACTTCTCTCTGACCGCTTTATTGCTGCTTTGTTCTGTTGAACATGGCCAAGGTGAGCTGCTGGCTTCTATGCTACAGTTGTTAGGAGTCATCTCCTAACAGGCTTTCCATTGACTTTGGGCTTTGCTTTGGACGAGACCCTGCGGGTTTAGGGCACGTGGCCAACCTATGGCTCTTGTTTCAGTGGAACTCAATGTTGGACTACATCCCACAGAAAGCCTTGTGGGTCAATTGAATCCCTGGCTTTGGGAAGAGAGGAATCAAGGGAGACAGCTAAAATGGGTATCTCTGGGTTTTCCTGGGACTTGGTGAAATGCCCAACTCGGTCCTGCAGCATGCGGAAGCAGCAGGAGCCATGGAAAGCCATGGACGTCCTCTTTGTGTGAGCCATTCTCAATGCAACCCCAGCCATCGTCATCATCCTGACCGCTGTCATCCATGGTATGTGCCTGGCGGGGCGATGGGAAGGGCCCACTTGAACCTGGGTTTTTGAGTTTGACTCTCGTAGCAGTAAAAGGAGAACCCAACACCCTCCTCAAGGCCTACGGTCTTCAAAACATTGACAGAAAAGGAAAGGGTCCTCCTTACAGCTTTTGTTTTTGAAAGCTAGCTGCCTCCAATTTTGAGTCGGCTTTGCAGCATACTCTTCTTGAACGTGAAGTACTTACCCTTGTTTGAAGCCCGCCCTCCCTCCTTGTTTGCCAAAGGGAAGAATTAGTAAATGTTAAATTCAGTAGGAAAATTACTGCAGGGCCCTGGCCATAGAATTTCCCACAACTTGGGTTAAAACGAGACAAGCTAGAGACATGCACTGTTGGTTCTGTCCTGTAGTACTTTTCCTATACAGATGGTGAAGGTGAAAATTTTCTCCTTGGACCCAGTGCCTGAGGTAAATAGCTTGGGAGAGCAGGCTGAGATGCGAAGAAATGAAAAACAGTGATTTTTTTTTTTTTTTTTTGAGGGAGGAAAAGAGGAGGCTAACCATCAAAGCCTAAATTTACTCCCTCTTGCAAACATAATTTGAGGAGACGTTATCAGGCTAAAAATACAAACAGTTTGTAAAAGGAGCAGTTTTCCTCACACGCTGCTGGTCACGCGTTACTTAGTTAAAACAGTAAGCGCTTAATGTTGCGCTTACTTTTCCACTATTCGTGGTACTTGAGTTTTTTTGGGAGGGGTACTTTGCGGAGCATGGACAATGAGGGCTTGTGTCCATGGTCAGACTACTGGTTAAAGCCAAAGTAAATATTGAAGTGGTTTAGTTATGCCGACAGAAGCCCCTATATGAACATTTTCACTCAAGCTTTTCTAAAATTTAACTTCTGTTTATTGGCAATGGGTTTAAATCTGAGGGGAAGAAGCTGCCATGTTACTGGAATAGGAGTGTCCATCTGGAGGTCTCTTCCAGTTTAATAAATTAAACTTCCTTTTCTGAAAAGTGGCAGGAATTTAATATTATTTTGTTTTCTTTGTCACTCCACCAGTCTTTCCTGGTTGGGGCGCACAGGCTTTAGGTTGTAAATCTTGCAGGAGACCTTTTTTCTTTAAATTCCAGACATTGATAATCAGCTCTTGAACATGAAATTGCCTCCTTTTTAGTGCAAACGTCGTTGACGTAACCTGTCCTTTTGAGAGAAACCTGCTGTTTACGTCTTCCCCCCCCCCCTTCCCAATTACTAGTTGCAGGCAGAGTGTGTTGGCTTGGAGTTGAGAGCTGCCTGCAAGGAGTCTCTTGAACTTCATCGGGGCAGCATGGACAGAAGTAAGCCAGGAGATCAAGGCGAGTGGTTATTCCTCTTTTGCTAGGCATTTGTTTGATCCTATCTGGAATAACAGGTCTGGTTTTGAGACCCCTTGGTGAAGAAAGATGTTAATAAGTGTGAGCAAGTCCAGCAGAGAACCATGAGGATGATGAGACGGTGAGGATGATGAGACGTTGGAGCTGTACTCCTTGCCACCCAGCTCACCCCTCCTCTTCCTGTGCCCTTGCCCTTAGCACATCTTCTTGTAGCTCCTGCTTCGTCTTGACTGCACAGATGTTTCAAACGGGTCCACTCAAAAAACGCGATTTGAACCTGACGCCAGGCCAAAAATAATGCTGATAGACTCAAATAATAATACCATGCTCACCAACCTGCTCTCAAAAAATACACACACACACAAAATTTAGGCACTGCCTTGGTCTGAGGGCCATGCGGACTGCTAAGCTGTGTTCTCGGTGAGCTAAGTGGAGCTGGGTGAAGGTGATCCGCTCTCCTCACCATATCAGGTGCATGCCATGGACCAGTAAGGATCAGAGGATGTAGTAAAGACACTTTTCCAGGGCAGGCAAATGAGGAGAGGTGGTAACATCTCTTATGGTTGGACTTGATGATCTTAAAGGTCTTTTCCAACCTGAATGATTCTATGTGGCGTGCTCTCACCATCAAACTTTCTTGCAGGACATGCAGAGAAGACATGTTGGCCTGTGCTGCCCCTCCCCACTAGCACTGTTGTAGGAGACTTTGGACAGACTGAAATTGCTTTTCTGCAGGTATTTGGAGGTACTGCTTTACCTCAGCATCTGTAGGCCTTTTACCGGAGGAACCAGTACCAGGACACTGCCAGCACAGTGTCTTCCATGTGATGCCACCTTACCCTCAGTTTATCACATGAACAGTCTCATGCCATGGCCTTGTCTCGCTCTACCAGACATGGCCCAAGTGTTGGCTGCTCCGTCTGTGTGTCTCAACCCTTCCTGACTGTTATCACCCAGGGAAAGGACAGTCGCTTTTCCAGAACTGGGGAGATGTGCACCATGGGCAACAGACCACCGGTGGTGGTGGTGGTGAGATCTGCGGCAGAGATGGCCTTAGCATCTTGAAAATGGATTAAGAGTGAACGGGGTCCAACTGGTCCATCCGTCTGAGTTAAAGCACTGAAGTTTTAACTGTGTGCTTGGCTTCTTGAAGTCCTATAAACTGTCTGTTACAGAAGGAGCGCTTGTAACGGGGAATATCCTGACGTGCCTCTTGGGGCCTGAGGAGCTCCTGCTGCCAGTGGGAAGTCCTGCTCTCATTTTTATTTGCCTGTTTTTCTTGCGGAGGGGTTGTGATTTTAAAAAAAAAAAAAGTATGGGCCTGTTTTTCCATACAGTGGTACTGGAAGCACCATAGCTGCTATTTTTTTAGGTGGACTGGTTCAGATATTACAATAGGAGTAAGTGCTGATTTTGTTTGATCTTAAATGTGAACTGTTTTGAGCTAATCATGATAATTGCTTTTGGGAATGGTTTGGGTTGTTTGGGGTGAGTTCTTGGTTGGGTTTTTTTTTTGAGGCTCAAAGCTGGAAAAACAAAGGTTTGCCAAATTGCTAGTCATAGGGCATTTTTTATCCGGGGCGTGACAAACTTTATTGCCTTTGCGAACTTTTGGGCTTAGAAATGCTGCTGGGTGGATAGTCCTGGAGACAGCAGTCGTTGGTCTTTGTGCCAGAGGTTTGTCTCATCAATGTCTTCGTAAAGGTCTACTGGAGTGTGAATTTACCTTCTACATAACACCATTACAGCCTGGGCAGTAAAATGCCAATTATTTTTTTTTCTAGCAGTTTCCTTGTGGGTAGATCCAGAGATTCCTCCAGGCTCTCATTCATGTGTCTCACTTCTGCCTGGAGGATGTTAGCTCTTGGGAAACTCTAAAAACCCTTAGCAGAGGGGCAAGATCAGGTAGTAGAAGTCTTTGGTGTGCCCTTTGCTCAGTTTGGTGGTGGGTCCATGCAGTAAAGCTTGTGTGGTCTGACCTTACAGGAGCTGGAGACAAAGAGACGACAGGAGGAGCATCCTTCAGTCCCCTTGTCTGGCTTGGGGAAGCAACGAAGGGCTGGCTATTGAGGGCAGCTAGCTTTTGAGGGCAGAGCTGCAGTAACTCTGCCAACCACTGCCTTTCACCTTTAAGGGTGGTTTTTTTTTTGCCAAAGTTTTGGGCTTCATGAAGCAACTCTGAGCAATGGAAGAGACAGCCTTCTATCGTGTTAATAATTTTCTCTGAGGTTGAATGACTCTGTGTTTTTACTTTTTCTTTTTTTGGCAAGGAAGTGACATTTCATTTGGGAACTCTGGGTTTCCATTGCACATCCCTGCAAACAGCTCCCCCGCCAATATGTTTTGGGCTTGTGTCTATACAAAGCTGAACGGAGAAAAATCTCCTGGCTGAGGCTAGGGAGCAGCCAGCATAACACTGAGACTAAATTTAGTATGCACACAGCTGAAGCTTTCCCATTTCCCCCCTGCCCCCAGGCCATAGCAAACCCTTCCACCTGTCCCCACTGATTTTATGTGAGGTTAGAAGGACTGGGTTGAGGCTTGTTGAGGGAAACGGGCACATGGACCTGGCTCTTTGGGAGTTGTGTGCTTACTTTAAGGGTTTGCAGGATCCTTAAGACTAGCCTGGACCTGGCGAAGAGTATGGTGTAAGATGGATGCCGACGTTCTTCAGGATGGCCACCATCAACTTCACTTGGTTTGCGCGATGCCTAATTGCAGTGTGGTCCCAACTACGTAGCAGGAGCTTCTTGGTGCCGCTGCAACTCCAGTGATGACCATGAACATAAAGCCGTTTTCACAGTTCTCTGGTATTTTAGGAATTTTGGAGCTGTTGTTCACTGACTGTGCAGCTGGAGTGTGGGAGGAAGGCAGAACAAGTCCAGGGAAATGCTCGGTGGCTGGGGGAGGCCCAAGTGTGCTGGAACAGGGGCTTGAGCAGATCAGCTGCGATCCATAAAATACATGGAGCAAGTTTGACTTAGTCTCTTTTACCAAATCAGCACTGTGTGACTGTTTTAGTCCAGTTAAACATCCTTGCAAACTAGGTCTACAGTGCGGTCTGACCCAGGGTCTTGGTCAAAAGCAAACCCTGAAGTTACGACTAAACCCAGCCTTGATCTGTCACAGGAGAGCAGTTAATAGCGAGGAAACCAGCCGCTATTCGCTTGCTGAACTTTGGTGATTTATTGTTTTAATAGACAGGAATAAATATTCAACAAATAAGCTTCCTGTCCTTAAGCGGTTGTGTTCTTCTGATTATAAATAAACTTAAAATCTGAATTATTTATTCTTGTTTAATTTAAAACAGGCCAGACCCCATGGGAACGATACCTTCCAGTTGCATGAACTGGAAAGGGTTCATGCCCTGATTCTCATCCTGAGGATCATACGATGGCTTGGGGTGGAGGTTTTTTCCTGAAAGCGCTTGAAGTAGCTCTAGGGTTTGGGATGTGCCCCCTTTCTCCCTTCTGCGTGCCCTCCCCTAACTCCAGGTATCTTTGACCTTAAGTAGGGTGGAGGATGCTGTGAGAAGTGCCTTTGGGTCTCTGGATCTGGAGGACAAAATAGGTAACGTGTAACTGTTGATGGGGGCTTAGCGTGGCCTTCCAGCGCCCTCCCCTTAGGGACGTGTTTCACACCATCTTTGCTATCTCTCCTGGGACCTTTTGGGAATATTTATGCTCCCAGAGGAATATAAAGGGATTGTAAATTCTCAGCAGAGCTTGCCAAGCTGTGGTTGCACAGGCCATGTCCTACCACGGGGACTATGTTTTTCTGCCTTCTGGCCAGGAAAAACAAGTAGCCCTTTCATTTAAGGGAATTTGCTGTGGGATCTGCCCTGACCACACGAGCGGCCAGGTGTTGGATGCGCAAAGTCCTGGTCCCAGGGAAACGCGTGCTGGAAAGAAGCAGCTGGGATGCGACTTGGCTCGCTCTCCCTGTAACCCAAAGGCTTTGGAGGATCCCAGGCAGAGATGAGTTTGTGGCTCCTTTGGGACCGTTTCCATGTGGTTACTGTCAGGGACGTGGATCTGCGCATCGTGTTCCAGTTTGTGCGGCTACAGTACTCAACCCTGAGGAAAAAAACGTTCTTCAGATGCTGCTTTCAGGGAGGACGGTGGAGGGCACAGAGGAAGCAGGCAAGTTTCTCCCACCCCGTTGTTTGAGACTGGGTGCTATTGCCGTGCTTTAACAGAACGTCGCGTCTGCAGAAAACTCCTCCCTGTGTCTTCACAAACTTGGAACCTCTGCATCAGGACAAAGTAGGAAAGCAAGCTGCCTCTCTCAGAGTCTCAGCTTGCTGGTTATAGCAGGGTGAG
>NW_009596349.1:25248-27718 GCF_000690535.1 Cariama cristata
ATGCTCAGCTGGGCCGTACGCAGGGCAGTTGTGAGGGGCTGTGCTAACGGCAGGTTGCAAATCGGAGCTAAGCGGCTTTCTAGAATTTGGCTTTAATTATCTGTGCTACAGAGCAACGAGTGATGCGTTCCTTCCCTCTGCTAGCAGCGTGTTACCGGGGGCTCCTTTCCATCTCTTAGCAGGGACCCCAACCCCGGCAGGAGCGATTCCTGGGCTATAGGGTGAGGCAGCAGCGTACGCATCCTCGCAGCCCGTCTGTGCAGCTTAAATGGTTGGACGACGATACAGCAAGCAGAGCAAAATCCTGGTGCTTCTAGAGATAGGTCCTTTGCGGTTAGCTTACCTTGGGCCGTTCACCTTGAGATGGCCTCTCTTGTCTTTTCCAGCGGATGAACTGAACGGAGAGTTCAGTCCTGTATCCGCTTGATGAAACGGTCTCAAGTTGGGCCAGGGGAGGTTCAGGTTGGATGTTAGGAAGAACTTCTTCACTGTAAGAGTCATTAGGCATTGGAACAGGCTCCCCAGGGAGGTAGTGGAGTCATCGTCCCTGGAGGGGTTCAAAAAACGTTTAGATGTGGCGCTTCAAGACGTGGTTTAATGGGCATGGTGGCATCAGGATTATGGTTGGACTTCATGTTCTTTGAGTGCTCTTCCAACCATAATGATTCTATGATTCTGTCAAGCTGCTGCGATTCCTGCGAGGCAGGAGGAGATGAGCAAGAGGGGAGCAATGTACGAGCATGCCCGCGTTATAAGGGGGTCCTCGGACTTTGTGGGGCTCTACCGCGTCCCTTAGTGAGGACTTGCACATCCCTGGAGCTGCCCTGAGTTCTGCCGGGAGCTGGATGCACGTGGGAAAAATAGGTTCTGCCTCTGACTCATTTACCAGCTGGGAAAAGGCAAAGGACTTAAATCTTGTCTTGATGGGACTTCCTTTGTGCTCTCGTTTTCCCAGGGCGGCCACTGACCACAACGTTGATAACACCACAGCAATCCTTAGAGAGTGGCTGAAGAACGTGCAGAACCTCTACCATGATGTGGAGTGGAGGCCCATGGAAGACCCCCAGTGAGTACTGCAGTGGGGGGCTGACTGAACCTGGGTAGCGTATACGTCAAACTTTCTAGATTTTCTGTTTTCAAACCAGATGTACTAAATGTCCAAGCATTAAATTTTTTTTTTTTTTTTTTGGTGGAGTCTCTCCCATTAGATTTGAGTTCTTACGGAGCCCATAAGAAGGTCTCCGGCTTCAGTGAAGCAACTCATGCAGAATTTCAGAAAAGAAAACATTTTTCCATTCAGTTATTGAGCATCTGCAGCTGCTCTCTTTGCATGGTAAACGAATCACATCAAAAGCTACAGGGAATACAAACTATCATTCTTTATTTGCAAGGAAGCAGAGAAATCATAGCCCATTCCCACAGTGTTTATGAAATTTCTGTCCAGGACATCAAATATTCAGTAAGTTCTGAGCCAGAGAACTAGATTTAATTCAGGATATTATGCCTTTGTATGACTTGCAGGATCATTGCTTTGAAATACGATGTTAGGTGGGTTGACTCTTTATTGCTTTATTTTTTATTTTTTATTTTTTTTAAAGATCGGCTGTTCCTTGTTTTGTTCTGTTTTCTATTTCTTCCATCGGGGAAAAGTATATCGGTTTCCTGGTTTTTTAGACTTGCTTTTACTTTCAAGGTCCTCAGTGCAGCGGTGGGGCATTTGTGGTACAAACCCACAGGGAATGCTTGTTTTATTGACTTTTTTTAATCCTTTCATTGAAATGGAGTTTTCTCAATCCCGTCAAGCTTGGCTTTTTTAAGTTCTATAAAAAGCTACTGAAATTGTTAGCTCCTTTGCTGGCTTGTGCTGGCACTGTGTCAAAATCCTGAATTTGTATTCCACATAGGTATCTGTCCCTAAGTTTTTGCTACAAAGCGCTTGCTTTTGGACCTGATCCTGAAAACAGAGACATGCGCATAACTTCGCTCCCATGATTGGGCTCGTGGGGTTGGGTGTTTGTAGATTTAAGAGCTGTTACCAAGATGTGTTAACAGTTACTAATAATGCCCACGACCCCCGAGGGAATCCAAGTTGCCTTCGTCTTCACATCCTCAGCTTTATTGATTCTACTGGGCTTAAAGAAGCAATGTCGATGGTCTTAAACTTGAAGCCTAGCAGAGGACAGATGAGTTTCTACCAGAGGGTCAGATGAGGTCCACTTTGGTGGGGTAACCTCGTCTTACGTCGGGTGAGGGCCTGTCGCTGCGGAAGAAACTCTGGTTTTCGATAGCGATGTTTTGCTTGCGGCCGCTTGGTTGGCAGGAAAGACTGCAACGCTGCTTGCCCTCCAGTGCCCTGTGTACGCGTGCCAGCACGAAACTTGGAATCGATCTCCCTCAAAACCTCTCCTGGGTTGCCTGAGGTGACTCTAACACTGTTTTTCTTTTGGAAAGAAGGCAGCAAGGGAACACA
>NW_009596349.1:27816-40730 GCF_000690535.1 Cariama cristata
TGCTAGGTCTTACCCAGAAGAAATTGGGCCAAAACATTGGCCAAGCTCCCGATTTACTCATGTGATGAAACTGCGCCAGGCTGCCCTGCGTGCTGCACGAGAGAAGTGGTCGGACTACATCCTGGTAAATACAAGGTTTGATTTATTAACTGTCCTCGGGCAAAAGCTTTTCAGGTAGTCGCTTTGATACTTGGGGCCGTCAAAAAGTTTCCTCTCCATCTAAAGACAAATGATCTAAAGTCATCTAAAGTCCCTCTAAAGTCATTTCTGGATCTGAGGAGCAAGAGACTTTGGAGCTAGGGAGGGAAGACCCTGGCTATGCCCAAAGCTTTCTCCGCAGCGGTCGGGATTGAATGTAGTCCTGGTGGTGGGTGGTAGGTACCTGTGAGGGTCCCCCAGCTTGAAACCCCACCTGTTATTGAGAAAATGTAAGGGAAATAGTTCTGCGGAACGGTTGTGGAAAGGTGCACGCCTTTGGTCACTACAGCAGCAGTTAACGGTGGTGTTCCCACAGCCTCTGAACGAGGCGAGGGTGGGAGGCTAGTTTTTTAAGAGTTGTTCTTGATCCTCTTCACAGAATAAACTTGTCCTGCATTTTGAGTGACGTGATTTTCCCTCGCAGCTCCCTTGCCCCTGCGCTGGAGTAACGTTATGTGGAGTCGGAGGGAAGGTCCGCATCTTTTTCCATCTCGTAGCTTTGTCATAGAGGCAGCCACCCCTGGGTTTCCCTAGAAGAGTGGTGTGCCCTACGGTATCAAAACCACCAGCGCAGTGCTTTTTGGTTTGGTTTTTTTTTTTTGGCCATCCTCATGCCTCTGGCTGCCTCGTTCCCAGGAAGGTGTCAGGGAAGCATATCATTTCATCTAATAACAAATTTCTTTTTCTCTTCCTTCTCTAGTTCATTGACGCAGATAATTTACTGACCAACCCACAAACCCTGAACCTGATGATAGCAGAAAACAAGACATTGGTGGCACCAATGCTTGAGTCTCGCTCTCTCTACTCTAACTTCTGGGGTGGCATCACCCCGCAGGCAAGTGACCGCGTGAACGGTGCTGGGTGACAATGCAAACTATGTTTTCAAAGGCTTCCCGCCTCGTGTCTGTGAAGCAGTGGGCATCGTTTCTGTTCTGTGGGCTTTCCCACCTGCTTTTGTAGTGTCCTCCTCCTGACAAGAAGCTGCTGTAGCTCTGGGGCATGCAGAGGTGATGTTCGCACGTAGTGAGGATAGCGGTGTCATCTCAGCTTGCGCCTCTCCCAGTGGTGGCATCCCACCACATCTTGGGTGGGTATCTCTGGGAAAGGTCCGTACGTTTGTAGGGAATCTGAGAATAAGGGTAGGGAGGACATTGCAGTCTATATAAATATTTTTCAGGCTTTATTTTCTAACCAAGCTGTAGGTATGAGCAAAGCGATACATGTTCTGCTTTGGGTGTGCAGGCACGTAGCTGAAACTTGCTTCCTTATCTGAGATTCCACACTTGCAAAAGCTGAATCTGGAGGAAGCTGAGCTTGCTTAGTCGAAAGTCCCGAGAAGTGATACAGTCCCACTAACTACATAAAAAAATACTGATACACGCACCAGAATTTATTTGAGGTGGTTCCACGTGTTTGCATCATGGCCTTCAAACTCTTGGTACATCATTTTAGACTAGCTTTCCTGTATAGTGACTCTCACCTGAGAGGAATTTGCTTTTATTTCTGCAGCTCTCCACTGTGTATAGGTTATTTTTCTCACACACGAACAAGATTTATGTAGTGGGGCAACACCCTTGGATTGTAGGGAGTGTGTGTGCTGAAGTGTGTGTGTGTAAAGAGTACTGGTGTAAGGCCAGACGTGTGGACCCTAGAAATCAGGGGTTTGTGTTACCTTTTTGAATCGCATATACTGCAGAAAGTATCAGATACAGAAATGTTGTGTAGGAGAAATAGCATTATTTTTAGAGCGAGAATGAGGTTGAGCTTTGCAAATTGGTCCACGTCGTTACAGGCTGATCGACTTTACAAGTTGATCCACACCACCGTGGTGTGTTGACCCTGGCTGGTAGGGAAGCCCCCACCCCGTCGCTCGCTTGCTCTCGCCCAGCGGGATGGGGGTGCAAATTGAAAGGGCAAAAGCAGGAGAAAACAAGCAAACAAAGAACAAACCCAAAAGCAACCCTCATGGGTTGAGATAAAGATAATTTAGTAAGTGAAGGGGAGGGGGGGGGGAAAGAACCCAAACAAACAAGTGATGCAAAAACCAGTCCCTCGCTGCCAGGAGATGGATGCCCAGCCATTCCATGAGCACCAGCTACTTTGGAAAAACTCCCCCGCGGTGTTATTGCTGACCATGATGTTACACGGTATGGAATATCCCGTGGGTCAGTTGGGGTCAGCTGTCCCAGCTGCGTCCCCTCCCAGCCTCTTGCCTACTCCCAGCCTACTCGCTGTAGGAGGCGAAATGAGAAACAGAGAAGGCCTTGATGCCGTGCAGACACCGTTCAGCGGCAGCTAAAACACCGGCACGTGATGGACGCTGTTTTGGTCACCAGTCTAAAACACAGCACCGTATGGGCTGCTATGAAGAAAATGAACTGCATCCCAGCCAAACCCAGCCCAATCTCCTTGTCCCTAAAAGGATTTCAGCGAGTCAAATGGATAGAAGGGCAGATCTATTGTCACAGTAATTTTTTGCCTTTTTTTCCACTCTTTTTCCTTTGAAATGTTCTTGACTAAGCTCTAGACAGGCTTTCCAAGATATTCAGGCTGAAATGAGGACTTTTAATGCTTTTTTCTCCCAGGTAAGCCTCAATAATAACAACTTTTTGACCTGTTCTCGGGTCGGCTGCTGGCACGTGTTTTGTCACCCTTTGAGGAGGCAGGATCCTAAGCTGCACATCTCCTAGAATAGCAAGAGGATTTTTGTTCTGGTGAAAATTTTCCCTCTTTGCCCACATTGGCCCCGGAAAGCTTCAGGATTTCCTTTTTACTTCCATGCCCGAGTCTTGTGTTTCGTCCTTCATAAGGACAAGCTTGCCCTATTGCATAGACTATATATTAACCCTGAGCTGCCTGGACATCTTTGAGCATCCCTGGGGCATGTGAGTAGGAGTACTTTAACTTTAGAGAGGCTCCATGGTCCTGCCCTTCCCTACCCTCTTCCTTGATTCCAGAGAGCAAGGCAGATACTAATTGTTGTCATTATTGCTGGAGTGAAACCAAGAGCAAACTCTCTTTCCCCTTTCTTCTATTTACCTGGTGTAAAACATCATTCTTCCTTCCCGGTGTTATCAAGGACACAAGCAGGGACCACAGGCAGGGTGAAAACATAGGAACTGTACTGGGTCAGATGGGAGGTCCATCGGATAGCAGCGGTTCCTAGCAGATGCCTAGGGAGTAGTATAAGAACATGGCAAACAACTAAGTGAATATGATACTTCCCCAAAATATTTTCCTCTCCTCTGGCAATCTCCTGTATGATTTCTTGAGGAAGGTCTTTATATTTAAAGCTCACAGTGATTTTTTTATTTTATTTTTTTTCCCAAATACTTGGGAATTAAATATATAGATAAGAAAAGGGAGTGTGGAGATGTTTACTTGTTTCAGTTTTTGTTTTAAAATGGAGATAGAAACTTCATAGCAAAGGCATTGTCCTTTAAGTTTTTAAGGTTCAGTCCCGAGACAGCCAGGTTTGCCACAGATGTAACTCGGCGTCGCTCCGCAGGCTGAAGCGGATCTCTGCCTGCGTGCACCAGCCTCAGCCCTGGCCACGAGCCTTACCTCTCCAGTAGCAAATTTCCATCATCACCAGCATTAGCTGAGAAAAGGAGAAGGGAAAAACCTAGCAGCGAATGCATCTTGCTGCATTTGATGGAAAAAGCTGCTCAAATGAACAGGGAAGTTCCCACTTTTTTCTTTTTCTTTTTCTCTTTTTGTTTTGTTTTTTTTTCTTTTCTCTTCGTTGCTGCTTCTTGTTTCTGTGCTCGCCGTCCCACAGCTCTGTGTTCTCAGCCTTCCTCTCCCTGAGGACTTGAGGAGGGAGAAACAGTTGGAGCACACCCTGAAACACGGCCGCCAGCACCGAGCAACAGCGAGCCCAGCCCAGCTCCAGACAGCTTGACATTTAGTTGTGGTGAGGCTGACCTTAGGAGAGCACGGCGACGGTGCTGACAAGTTGGAGTCTTTCCTGACTACACGTGATTTATGGGCGGTGAAAAGCCCCCAAAACCCCCACAGTGAGTGTCTGGAGGAGGAAAGGTTCATTGCCAGCATCTTTCACCTGTGGGCGTTCTCGGATGTCTGTTGAAGGTTGAACGTCTTAACCCTTCCTTCGGTGGGAATGCTAGAGTAAGGTCTCTACCCACTCCTTTTCATGAAAATCAGACTGACTGAGGTTTGAGATGCCTTCTGACCATACTGTGAGACCTAAATATCTGAAGGGCAGAAGGGAAGATCGACAGATACATAAACAGACAAATGCACCGCACCGTGCTTCTACCCAAACCCAGGGTGAAGTGGTTCTGCAGTGATTTGCTCAGCCGTTCCTAGCGTGCTCATGGAAAATACAACAAAAAGTAACTTTAACTTATTTTAGTGACTCATCGTTTCTGCAAAGACCACAATGTGCCTTGGATTCAACCGTCAGCCGTGTCCGGATGTTTAATGGGTGCGTTAGGATTTTCTCTCTGGAGGAATTCAGTGTATTTATTTCCAAATCTGATAGCTTTAGACATATTGCACCTGCAGAACCAGCTGTGAGCTGTACGGTGTGGGTGTTGCACCCACGGCGCTGGAA
Source organism: Cariama cristata (assembly GCF_000690535.1). Taxonomy (NCBI): domain Eukaryota; kingdom Metazoa; phylum Chordata; class Aves; order Cariamiformes; family Cariamidae; genus Cariama; species Cariama cristata. Next base: position 32,594 of record NW_009596349.1, read on the forward strand.
GGTAGCAAGGCTCGTGGTTGGAGAGAGATGATCTGACCCAAGTGCCTCCCCCAGACGGGCTCTGTGGGGAGAGCTCAGGGGTTGAGTATTAAATCTGCTGTCTGGGATTCTTACCCAGCTGATGGAGGCTGAGATGTTGCCTTCGCCTTGCAGCGAAGCAGATGATTTTTTTCTTTTTTTTTTTTTTAAAAGTTCTAAAGAAATAATTTACAGGTCCCATTCTGTGAGTCACTGAATGTCCTTTGTGCCTATTGAACTTGGAGGATGTCACGGATGCTCAGCAGCTTCCAGGATCAGACCTTGAGAGTCTGTGTGCAGAAAAGGGTTTTTGAAGAGCCAGGAGAAAATAGTCTGAGGTTTGAAGCTCAGGGAATTTTGCAATGGAAAGGCACAGATTTCCAACAGCTGCTAAAAAGGAGAGAGAAGGTCAAACTTTAACTTTTGGGATGGGGATTGTTTCTAAATACTTGACGGAGCCCTTTCCAAATGGGAGGCACTTAAAAATCTGGGAATAGAGCACTGATCCATCTCTGCTGGGGAGGGCTAAGGGTGAGAGCTTTGGCTGAGGAGCATCTATGAAACAGAAATCTCTTGTAACAAGCAGCCCCCTCGTTGTGATTGCAGGGCTATTACAAAAGGACCTTGGATTATCCCCTCATTCGGGAATGGAAGAGGACGGGCTGTTTTGCTGTCCCGATGATTCACTCCACCTTCCTCATTGACCTGAGGAAAGAGGCCTCCACCAAGCTGATGTTCTACCCCCCCCACCAAGACTACACCTGGAGCTTTGATGATATCATGGTCTTTGCCTTCTCCAGTCGCCAAGCAGGTATGCCTGGAGCCTTTGCTGGGCAGGATTTGCTAGTAGGGGACGTGCAGACATCTACTTGGAGTTCCCAGTGTTGACTTCAGGGGTGAGTTAAGACCCTGTTCCCTTCTCTTTTTTGGCTCTGGTCAGGGATCAGGGACAGCAAGGGACTGACAATGCAGTTTTGAATCACAGCTAGCTTCAAAGGACACGGGGAGCCATTCTTGGGCTGAGGGCAATGTTTCAGAGACCAAACGCGTGGCATCCACCTTTGATTTGTGTCACAGCAAGACAGTAGCGAATGCTGTGCGAGTGGAAGGTATTCTGAAGTCTGCAGGTAAGGTATCCAAAGTCACCGCTTCCAGGAGATCCATGAGGGAGAGGGCAAGAGATTCTTTTTAAATGTAGCAGCCCTTGTGGAAAACAAAACCCGAGTTGCTTACCCGCAGTGCAATGAGGCGTTGGTTCATGGCAGCTCAGAAGGAATTGTCTGCGAGGTACCGGGGGGGTGTTTTGTCTTTTTTTTTTCTTTTTTCTTTTTTAAAGCAAAATCAGTGCAACTTTCAGGAGAACGATGTGGAGTCTGCAGGCTGTGCTGAGAACCTACAAGAACGCTGGGAAGGGACTTTTGACAAGGGCAGGGAGTGATAGGACAGGGGGCAATGGCTTTAAATTGGAAGAGGGAAGATTTAGATGAGATATAAGGAAGAAATTCTTCATGGTGAGGCAGTGGCACAGGTTGCGCAGAGAGATGCCCCATCCCTGGAAGTGTTCAAGGCCAGGCTGGATGGGGCTTTGAGCAACCTGGTGTGGTGGGAGGTGTCCCTGCCCAGGGCAGGGGGTTGGAACGAGGTGAGCTTTAAGGTCCCTTCCAACCCAAATCATTCTGTGATTCTATGAAATCTCTTGCAGGCCAAAGCAGGTTAGAACTGGTGTGTGAGCATTAAAATCTTCACATATTTGATGTTGTATCGTCGGTACTTTGGGAGAACCAGTCGAGCACCGAGCTGCCTTGAGATCCTTGGGGCGCAGCGGAGAGAAAATACGTACTGCTCTGGCTGATACGGGGGTCAGGTTCTACTGGGCGGTGGGAGGGTTTCAGTTAGACCTGAAAGACAGAGGTCCTTTCAGGCCAAGTCACAACCTCGACGTCCTCTTCCGTTGTCTGGAATGGCTGGTGGTGTTTGCAGAGAGCTGCAGGTCTCTCGGAGAAATCACGGTGTCTGAAGGGCGCGCTGCTGCTACTACTGCTGCTTGTACTTGTGGTGAGGATGTTTAGTCCCATTTCTTTTTGGAGAGGGGATCTGACGGGTATTTGGTCTCCAGCAAAGTCCTGGCTGGCAGACCTGTACGTAGCGGTGTCGGAGCGGAGAGGAGCTCCTGGGCAGGATATGGTTATAGTGGCCATCTCTATTGTTCTTTGCCCTGCTGTGTTGAAAAGGGGAAAGTTTGGGACCTTATCAAGAAAAATGGCATCGTCTTGGCAGACTAAGCAGGGCTTTTTAAAACTCAGCTACAAGAGGGTGAAGGGCAGCAAATGAGAAAGACGAATGAGAGAGGGGAGGCAGCGAGAGCTGAAGTTATAGCCCTTTGGAGGCAGAGGTGGGATGTCAACTTGCAGGGCACCTTTGGGGCCCTGACTTTCAGAGTCAGGACACCGGTATATTGAGTCCAGAGCAGAATTGAGGTTTAAATCTGGGTAGCAAAGCAGGCTCCTTCAAATCTACCCTGTTCCCCGCTTGTTCCCTCTGACAGCTCTCCCAGAAATGCAGCATCCAGTGAGTGTGGTAACTGCATTGCGTTAGCTCCAGCCGCTTAAGAAATATTTCAGGGATTCAAACCCATCATTTTTTCCTTCCATCCTAGAACGTTTTAGCTTTTTCCAGGACTGACCCATGACATGAAAGGCTTTGCTTCAGCAGTCCGGCCCATTGATCTGCTCAGATTGTTGGCTTGTGTCCTGGGCTGAGTTTTGTCACCCAGGATAAAAGGATGACGTCCAAGTTCAGAAATGTGAAAAATGTGTGGACTTTGAGGTAAACTTCTCTTCGGAGTAATTTCATGTATTTCCCTGAAGTCATAAGTGATGTTGGCTTTTGTCCAGACCGAGTACTGCACTCAACGCCTCAGGTCAAACCATCGATTTTTCAACAGTGAAGCTACTGCTGGAAGCAGCTGGTTTGGGATGCTCCAAAGAGCCCATCCCACTTCTGCTGAGGAAGACGTGGCCTGTGGTGGGAGTACTGACTGGGAACAAAACTCGATGGGAGGGTTTTCTAGACAGAGGTGGACTCTGCAGAGCCCCCTGCACTCACAAGGTTGCATTTAGCCGGCCAGATCTCCGGAGCTTCCTTCCAACCTGAGGCTCCGAAGACCAGGAGCCAGCCAGCAGGAAGGTCCGGTCGCAGGGATGTGGGGGAAATTGAGGTTGTCTGAATGTGGCTGTGGGTTTAGGGCATGGCTGTGAATCCTTGTCACGGCCTTACAAAGGCTAATAATAATACAGATATCTATAGCTTTTCTGTCCCGTGTAGCCATCATTTATTTTATTGTAAAACCAGAGCTGGGGAGCGAATCCCCCCTCCTCGTTTTAAGGTAGCTTTACCATTCTAAAGTAGCTTTTATCCCAGAAGGAACAGAAATACTGACGTGAGTCTGTGCAGATTAACTGTGTTTAAGCCAGCAGAAGATAAGAACGGAGATCAGCGAGCCGGATAAGATTAGTTGATTAGATCAGTGCCAAATCCATTAATGTCAGCGGGTAGTATTTTTTTTTTTTTATTCTGCCATTTACCTAAATTGCAGCTGACGGCTGAATGTGTTTTGGCAAGTAGCGTAGCCAGCAATTTACTTGCAGAACTTAAAATGGTAGAAACACGGGGGTCATTAATGCAGACAATTCTGCTCTGCTAAAAATACCAAGGATTAGGGGGACTAATACATGAAAGCATCAAAACACTGGGTAGTGTCTGCTTTCCATTTGTTTCCTAGGGGGAGGGAGGGTGGTTGTCCTTGTTTCGTTTTAAGAAAAGAAAAAAAAACGGGGGGAGGGGGGAAGAAGAAAAAGAAAGGCAAGTTTGCATATTTTTTTTTTTTTTGATTTAAGTCTGCTTGACCGGTTGTATGGGTTCTTGCAGCTTTCGGATTGTGGTTAATTAATAAAGGACCTTCCCAGAGCTTAATGAAAAACGACGGAAATGTTTTCCCTTCACCAATTCTATGTCTGGGTCGTTCCCAGCAGTGGGGTGGTCTCTCCCTTGCAAAGGCAGCTGCTCTGAGGAAAAGCTTTTGCACCTTCTCTTTGTTTCACACCTTCAGACCTTGAACAAGCTGCTGCAAGAGCTTTTGAGTAGAAGGATGTTCATGTCATCGCTTCTTTCGGAAAGCATCTTTTCTCCTTGCTGGTGGCTCTCTCTAGGATTTTCCTCTAATCTTCAGTAAAAACTAGTCCTGGAGAGGAAAGGACCGTGTTTGGTGGTAGACTTGGCGCTTCCAAGATGGTTATCTTCTATATTCCTCAAAGTCCTTTGCCAGCACAGGTGACAATATATTGTCTTTATTTTCTAGCCAAAGCAAACAGAAGCAGGAAGATGCTCGACTGCAAAACCCGGACTGTGAATCCCTTGCTAGGCTAGTAACAGCCCCTACAGCTTCACCGATGCCTTGGGCCTCGCAGCTTCATCCCCTGCCATCCCAGGGGCGCTGAGCTGCCTGGACCCACCTTTGGGCAACCGTGTGCTCTTGAACCTGAGGATCAGACTTGGCTCCTCAGCCCTGCCAGAGTTATTCCAGATTTATGGCGGTCTGACAGAAAATCCTTGCAAAGCTCAGACAAAAGCTTCCATCACCCCTAGCCACGTTGGGTTTGTTGGAATCTTTCCCCTCTCTAAGGTTGCCCTCCCTGATAGACCCGCACCCATCCGTTGCATCGCTTGAGGCTGGCTTATTTGGAAGATCAAAACCTGTTTCTGCTTTTGGCTCTGGGTCTGTGAAGGGATTCTCAGGGGAGGTGCAAGGTCTTGAGCAGGGCTGGTGGGGTGTTGGGGATGGGGGTTTCTGGGGTGCCCCCCGGTTGTCCGCAGCAGTCCTGCTGGGTGTATCAGATGCTGCTTGTGCTGAAGGCTGGTTCTGCCCTCTGCTGTAGGGTTGTTTGCATAGTGTGAAGGGAAAAGCCAAAAAAGGCCCTTTTTCTGGTCTAAAAGAAGGGTTCCCAGTCTCTCCCAGGAGAAAACTGATTGCAGTTAAAAATACCTGCTGTTAGGGAGCACGTAGAAATTGGTTTTGTAGGAGAAGCCACTTGCTGCCAGCCGAATAAAACAGAAAATGGCGCTGTGATGTTTTTGAATTGTTTGCTTACGAAGCAGAACTTTTTGGGACTGAGGTCCTGGCGTAAGTTTAGTTGTGGCTACTTAGCAACAGAGCAGCAAAATCCGCTGGTAAAAGAGCTGATTCTGATTTCTGTTTTTCTGTAATCTCCAGGAATCCAGATGTTCATCTGCAACCGTGAACATTACGGTTTCCTTCCCATGCCCCTGAAATCGCACCAGACACTGCAAGAAGAAGCCGAGAACTTTGTGCACACGCTCATCGAGGCTATGAGTAAGTTGCTATGCCCTGCCGTGATGGCCCCCATCCAGGTTAATGTTTGTAGAAGCCTCCTGCCAGCGACCCAGCTCCCGTTCCCCTGGGAATCTGCATCCTGATCTGACCGCTCTCGTGCCGGTGTGATACGCAGTTTTCCATTTTCCGCCGCTTTTCTACCTAGTTGATGTAATCACTTCACGGTCAGGTCAACTCCGTTCACAAAATCTCTCGACTTCCCCAGATCAAATGCGAAAATGCATCTTTAATGTGGAAAGGATGCTGTAGAACCCCATCCTTGCGCTGGCTTCTGCTTTGCGACGTGGATGCTTTCTGCTCTACTTGCTCCTGCGCTGCCTTCGCATCCCAGCCCCCGGGGGCTTTAGTCCTGGCGATGAAAGCACGTGCAGACAGGTTGTATCGATGCAGCACGTACATCAAGGTGATGCTTGGGATCTCTCCTGTTTTTCAGTCGACCGTCCTCCCATTGAACCCTCTCGGTATGTCTCTGTTCCTCCGAAGCACCCCGACAAGATGGGATTTGATGAAGTAAGGAACCTATTTTGCTGTTATTGTCTTGTCTTCCCTCTCGTCGCCTAGAGGACTTGGGTTCTCCCTGAGCTTCTAGCTGTTTCCCTCAGAGTATATTATCTTTTCACATAGTTAGCTCTTTCCCAAGCACTCATCTTTTGGACTTAAACCTTTTGCAAGGAGAAAATAGCCATCCTTATTGAGCTGAGGGAAGCAAAAGGGAAAGGGCTGCAGGAGCAGTCGTCTTCTCTGGTGTTTGCTGTGACGAAACGAGGCCGGTCAGGTCTGCCAGCACTTGGGACCTGCTACAAGACCCCTGATTAGAAGTGAGGATTTGTGTGCAAGGACAGTGCCCGGCAGATCTTTGGGCATTTTCCTGTCTTAATGGTATAGATGTTTTAATCCAACCAGAAGGATATGGCAGAAGTGAGGGTGAAAACCAGGTTGTTGAACTCCCCAGTTCTTGTGCTGCTTCCTCTACGTCTGACTGCAGAGCAGGTTGACAGTCCTCCCGTTCTGTGCCAAAAATTGGTCTTTTGGGAAACCTCTCCTGCTTTCCAGTGACAGAAGGGAACAATTGCTCTCACCTGGGGTCCTCGCCCAACCTGGGGACGTCCAGGAGTGATGAAAACCACGTGTGCTGGCTCCTTACCGGGGCAGCTCTCCCCCTGCCCTGCTTGGTTGCCCCGTTTTTCTACTGTGGCCTTAGGTAAAAGTGAATGAGAAAGGTGGTTGGTGATGCTGGTACTGCCCTAAAACCCCACGGAAATTCCTCTCCCAACTCTACCTCACGTTGTGGAGAGAGCAGGCATCGAGGGGAGAGGGCTGGGGAGGGCTCTGCTGCGCTTTCGTTAACCAGCATCCGTGTTATTCCCAGAGCCAGCAACCCGGGGTGGCAGCGGCACTGTGACCGAGGGGGTTGTGGCCATCAGGGGAGCCTTTGCTTTCTTGGTGTATTCTGCTACATCTGTTTATGTGACTCCTAAAGTCTGAACCCGATTTGGCTACGTGTGTTTGAGCCGTCTGTGTTTAGGACACAGCTGGTGTAGGTTTTTTTCCATGTTGTCCTTTGTGGCCGCGCTTCATTTATCCAGTTTATTATTTTTGCATTTGTACCGAGCTGGAATTTGATCCCCTTTTTACTGGGATGAGATTTCGCTCCACAGGCTACAAGGCTGCACTTGTACTTGTCTGCCTGGGACCGAAAAATATCCCTGCCCCTCTGCAGTTTACCTGCAAATGAGGGCATCGGTCCTCTGCCCTTCCATGGAGAGTCTGTCTGCTCGAGCTTGGACAGAACCCTGCCCAGACTCTGTTCCCGGTCTTGGCTCGCCGCTGGACTTTCTACTCCAGCAGCAGATTTTTCAGGGCTTGAAGAGGTTACAAAAATCCTCTCTTTACCGTATCCTTGCGCTTTGGATGGTGGCCCCACGGATAATCCTAAATAGAGGCAGCGGCAGCATTGTGGAGAAACGTATGGGGCAGGGTTCCTCTAGGACTGAGGCTGGAGATGCCCATGTTACTCTGTGTTTAATAGAAATCCAAACATCCTATAGCTTTGGAAATTATAGGCTTGGCTATAACTGGTCTCCTCTGACCTTTATTCATCCTCAAAGAGCAAGTTTCCCCTGTGAACGTCCATAAAAAGCAGTCGTTAGACAGCAAACAAGCCTCTAAGCTTTCAACTCAAAACCAACTCCAATTTTTTGACAAACTCTAAGCAACCTGGAATGAAAACACAGCCGGTTATTTTTGTAAGATCTGCTTTTCCAGTGGGGCTGCTGGAAGAGGGTGGCTCAGGACTCCCCTTTTCTTCCTCCCTCCCAAGCGGGGAGGCTGATGTCTTTCTCTCCCACCCAGATTTTCATGATCAATCTGAAGCGTCGGAAAGACAGGCGGGATCGGATGCTGCGGACTCTGTACGAGCAGGAGATTGCAGTCAAGATAGTGGAGGCTGTGGATGGAAAGTGAGTTTTGGCTGGGGTTGCTGATGTTTGCAAAGGGTTGTGCGTAACTGCTTGACGCCATCTCCTTGGATGCCCTGACCTCCCTTCTGGTGGGGAGAGGTGAATATCACCTTTCTTTACCTAACGGTCTCTTTGGGGCAGTTTTCTTTTTCCTTTTGCAATTAGTCAACCTCCATGAGAGAACCAGGGCAGTGTGGTTCAGCCTAAGACGAAAACCAGGTTACAGGAGAGACATGGACCTGTTGGAGAA
>NW_009596350.1:0-1682 GCF_000690535.1 Cariama cristata
TATAAGATTTAAAAATATGAAGCAAGCACGTTTTGGGTTTTTTTTAAGTGTTACATATATACCTTCATAAGCTGGGCCAGAGAAATAGATGCAGAAGAGTCATCAATCTGTTCACAAAAAATTACACACATATTCAAGACATAGCAATACTCTGCTGTAGTCTGAAAGCCTGCACTCTGTCCTCTGAGTGTCACTGAAAGAGGCATTTCCAACCAAGGTTAATTTGTATTTGTTCAAAACAGAGTCCAAACTGCTGATGGCTTCAGAGCGTCTATGTGGTTAATGAGAAGAAACTAAAAATAACCAAACCTGCTTGAGATCAACTTAGTGCTCTGGAAAATCTCTGAGAGGGACCCTTGTTAAAATGCTCACAACTGCTTAAAAGTTGAAGGGCTAAGGAAGCTGTCAATTTCACCTAAAAAGGATTTTAAAAAATTATGCTTATTTGAGAAGGAAGCATCACTACAGGAAACTTATTTTCAGTGTAGTTTGTAAATTAACCAGTTAATGTCTCATCATTTATACATGCACGTGGTCATGCTTATATGAACACAGTAGTTGCCTGTCAAAATAAAGCACAGGCAGATCAGCCATGAAACATGAACTCTGCCCCACCTGTCACTGAGTTTCAAAATGCCAAACTGACCATGCCCCACAAAACCCAAGTAAAAACACCAATCCGAAACATCAGCTGTAAAAGTAACCTACCTCTTTGTCTAGAAAAAAATAAATTGCTCAAATTATTGAAATAAAGGTGTTTACTGTGACAGAGTAGCCTATAAGAATGGAGAAAACTGATTTCTTGTATTTTATTAGACCACAGGTCACACTATCCAACTGAGTATGGGAAGGGTGAGAATTTCATAGGATTCCCCTTGCTCTCAGACCAAAACCAGTTTGCAATGATGACGAAAACATGGATTCAGAACACAATCCTGTCATTTTTGCCTCCATTGTAACAACACTCCTCCCTCCCAGCTACCTCCTGGGACAGCTTGCAGGAATGAAGTCCTCAGGCCACTACCTAGGAACGGACTGCAAAGCTAGGAATGCACTGCAGTGTTGATTGAGCACTAAAACTGAAGTGTAGTTCTTCCACAAGTAAAAAGGGGAACTCTTATCTCCTTCCTTTTCCAGTCTGTTGAATTCTATTATGCCACAAGTGGCAGTTAAGCTTACAGTAGAAAAACATTATCAGAAAGACACTCAAAACACTGTTTATTATGTCTTAAACTGTTCAAAAACATAGAATAAAATTTCACAAGATAAACTGATCTTAAGAGGTCACTCCATTGACCAGAAGAGAGATTAAAACCTGAGGTAGAGGAAGAATTCCAGGGAGCCGTTTTAGCAGACTCTGGGGAAAAACACATCTACATGCAGAAAATGATTCCTCACTCCAGTTATTCCTTCGCTATATGTTCAGGAAAGCGCATGCAACATTACTGAATTAATGACTAAAAAGTTCTTGAAAATGTGCCTTTGGAGAGGAACACGCAGCTCTGGAAAAAGAGACCTTCTTTCCATTGCAAGTTTTACCAGGAGATGCAACTTTCCTTCTCTTCAAAACATTTTGGACCTAGTTCTGTTAAAAAGGAATTCTGATCAAATATTTTGAAGCTTCACGCTCCATATGACACTGTTCTTGACATGTGGAAAAACAGGCCTATGTTCTCTTGTGG
>NW_009596351.1:0-2490 GCF_000690535.1 Cariama cristata
TAGCAGGGAGGTGAAGGAAATCAACGGCGAGAGAAGCGTTAATGGAAACGCGACTTTGTTTTTTCCCCGAGATTTTTTTAATGAAGTGGATTAAAACTAATAGGTGACACAGATACAGTGAAATTTCCACTCTATGAAAGTAGAATCCAAGTTGTTTCACGGCTTTGTAGGATGAAGGTGGTAAGTGATTGTCATGGGTACTTTCGCACGTTTTGAAACTGTTTTCTTTGCCCTTTGAGTACCAATTTTTAAGGCCCATGGAGGGCACATTACCCAGTTTGCAGTTTTTCCCATGCCCGCTTTCCTCCTAGGAAGCAATTCAGTACCTGATGAGGGGCTCAAGGCTCCAACTCAGGCACCAGAGAGGACAAAGCTTTCGCATTGCCAGTTTGGAGATGCCACCGGTGGGCCTGGGGGTGCTGCCCCGCAGCGATGTGACTCTACAGACGCCAAGCACCTCCTGGACTGATTTTGTTTCTGCTCCTTGCAGAGCAGCTCTGGCTCCTTCCTGAGGTGGGCTGAACACTCCAGCAGTTCTGGAGCATTTGGTGTATGTGGGAGCAAGACTTTGAGGAGATTGGGGTGGCCAGTGAGGTTATTAGTCCCCTCCATTTCAGCCATGTGAGTCACGTGGGTCCCTAAATGCAGCATCTTGCTCCTCTCTGAAGTGATGCCATTCATTTATGACACCAGGGTTTTGCTCCCAGGTACACACAAGTGCCCGAAGTTAACGTGAGCTGGGCAACTTGGGACTCACCTCCTCAGTATGGGTGGGACCCACATACAGGATCATCCCTGGACAAGCTTGGCTTGGTTTAGTAAGGTGTCTCAGACCATGCCCCTCGCTCTGGGCTACACAAAACACATCCCCTTCCCTCCAAAAGACAGCAGAAGGAAGCCTCAACCCTCCTTCCTCTGCAGCCTCACCCAGGCTGTGCACAGGTCCCTCCTCCCCAGTAGGAATGCAACCCTGCGCCTAGGGAGAGAGGGAACCCACAGGCGATGGGTTATTCAAGGATAATGAGTGGGTGGAGAAAAAGCAGACTGAAGAGAGGTCTCTTCATTTCTCATGTTAATTAATGGAAGGTGAAAAGCTATAATTAAGTTTTCAGGGCTGTGAATCCAGAATGGAAAGAAGCATGTCCTGCTAAACCTGAACAAGGCACGTAAGCCCTAGACAGGTCAAGGCTGTAGCACACCCTTTTCTCCCGCATTTCTCACTGGCTAATTTGGGTAGCTTATGTACAACACCCTGGATCTTTGGGTTGGTGGTTTTTTTAAATCCCATTCCCAGGTGCCAAGCACAGTGAACGAGTATGCTTGGTTAGTTCCAGCAGCTTCAGGTAGGTGAGGAAAGGATGGGGAGGAAAGGACAGGCATACAAAAATCAGGTGTTGGAATGCCAGCTGTTATAGCACTCACATTCCTGTGTAGCTCCGAGCCCAAGTGACCAGACCGAGTTATAAAATCAGGCATCTCTGTTTCCCAAGGGTTCAGCTCTTAGCAACTATTTCATATTTTTTCTTCATGAATTAGTAAAGAATCAGTGCTGCTGCTAATGGAAATCTGTCTCTAAGTATTTTTTTTAAGTCATTTGAGAAAAATTTGAAAGGAAAAAATATTCAGATGGCTTCTGTCCTGTTGTGAAAAGGTAATAGAGAAAGGAAAGGAGTTGTTTAGTGCCTCACACTTCTCCTTCAGCACACTGTGCGCTCGGCCGTGTTTGCTGAGTGCGTCTGGTTCTCTGGTGGGGTTCCTGTGGAACTGCCTTGTAAAGACAATTGCACTGCGTGTATCTGAGAGCTGTGCTTGTTCCAGCTATTTTCCTCTCCCATTCCAGCAGAGGAAAATAATAAAGCTTCCCAGGGCCAGCGTCCGATATATTGGTCCCTGATATGAAAAAGTCTTTATAACAGTCTTCATTGCCTCCTCTTCCCCCCTCCTCCCCACCTTGGAGCTGTACGAAAACAGAGGTGTTGTTTTAATCTTGAAAATAAAATTAAAAAGAAGATAGTGTAAGAGATGCTAAGAGACAGGCCCAAGGCAAACAGTCTTCCAGATAATCTCCTGCCTGGAGACAGTGTGATTGGTACCTGATGTCTGTGCTTCCCTGTCCTAGGAGTGCAGGCTTGTAATTGTGTTTGTGTACCCTGAGTCTTTGTGTACCCCAAGAGCAACTTCTGGCTGCTGAACTAAGGGCGAGAAAGAAAAGGTGCCTTGTACCCCCGCCAACATTACCGTCCTTAGCCCAGCCTCAGGTCTGCTAATCACACCTGCAAGGGTAGTTTCTGAAATACAGGTTCATGCAGCAGAAGCAGGAACAGAAGATAAAAGCAGATGTTTAATTGTGTGTGCAGATATTGAACATTCAGGTTTGTAACAGAAAAAACTGTTACTCCAAAGTCAGCTGCTGGTCCTTAGTGGTTTCCAGTGGATGTCAGAGCACAGACTTGTAATTTCAGCTACAAACTTCTCCTGGCAGTGATGTTC
>NW_009596352.1:0-16830 GCF_000690535.1 Cariama cristata
AGGGGCTGCCAGCCGCCGTGCTCCCGCACCCGGTGAGAAGCTGTGGCACCTTCTCCCGGTGAACGGCCCCCTTTGTCGTCCCGGAGGCTCGCCGTCAAGGCTAAGTTACAGGTGTCTGGCCAGCTTGCTGAGGTACCCAAACGATAAGATGCGTGTGGTAGAAGCGGGTAATATAGTCTCACTTAATTATTATGCTATTCTGTATATTGCATCAGTACCCTGTGCGGTGTTACCTGATACCCCAGTGAGAAACGCAGGCTCTGCCTGTCCCTTTCCCCTTCCAAAACACAGAAAAGTTGTGTGGCTGAGAAAATAGTTACACAGACTTTTAGGAATAGAAGGTACTGGGCCAATATAAGAGCAATGTATGTTAGGCTAAATGTACACAGCTTGTTTCCAGGTTGAACATAAAATCCCATTAACCTGGCGTAGTCTTGGAAGTAAACTGCCATGTCCGGGTGCTTCTGTGGCCTCTTCTCTGACCCTTGCCCCTCGAGTATTCCAGTAAGCACTTAGTGTATAACTGCAAGCTGGTTACATATTTGCAGGTAATCGATGGCTGAGATGTCACAGGGGTTGCCGTGCAGTTCCTTCTAACAAAAAGGCAGCTTTTACTATTTTGCTTTTTTTTTCTCAAACTCAGGGACACTTTGCCTAAGTGTATTAGCTGCAGGCAGTGCTCTTAGTGCATAAGCCGACATGGTTTTAGTCCTTTTGTTCTCTCCAGTTGCCGTATATTTTCAAAGTTGGTTTTTCCAGTAATTTTTCCTTAAGTGACTTCAGGGTTATCTTTACTGCAGAACAGATTTCAAGGTAAGAGATATGCTTCAATTAATGTAGATAAAGCCCCTGTTGTGAGTTGCTGTCTTGAAGAGAGTCAACTAGAGCAGCGTAGAGCAGCTGCAGAGCTGTGCTGACGAGCAGCATGCACAGCTCCATGCTTTTATTGCCTTGTTCTCTCTGGTTGTGTTACTTCAAGTGGAGTTCTCCTGAGGATAGGTCACGGCACAGCTAATTTGAGACTTGGCTTTACTTTCAAGTGGTTATGTTCTGTTTCAGATGTGCCCTTTAGCAGCTGCTTTATCACTGACCTAACTTGGAAATTAATCAAGCACTAAATCCAGTATTGTGCTTCATAATATTGTGGGAAAGAGGCTTCAGGCTCCCTGGTGACTCCCTAGGTCACTGTATAGAGCTCGAGATGATCGGTTCCGACCCTAACAGTTCCTGCTTGTTTTTCTTCCCATCCACAAGATTATTTCTTCTTAAACTGAACTAAATTGCAATCTTTGTACTATAATCTTGTATTAATGGCTCTTTCACCTTTCTTATAGCAGAACTTCCTTTCTTACCCAGTGCCTAATAGGCACTCCAGTTCAATATTTGACAAGCTTTGACAGTTGATTTTTCTCCTGTTTCTGTCAGTTGGATGCATTCTACTGTTGCCATAGGCCAATTCTCCTTGTTAATGCTTGCCTTTCCGGAGCCACATCTTCACTAGATAAGGAGCGTAGATGGTGATTTCTCCTCACCTCTAAGTCTCTTCCAACCCATTTTGACAAAAGTTACTGCCTATGATGCAATGAGGGAGGCCAAGTTTCCACATCAGTCAAAGGGAGGGGAAAGAGAAGAAATGCAGCAAGTGGACTTTTACCTACATTTTGGGAAATTAAATATGAGCATTGCAAGCTTTTCCGCTTGCCCACTGACTTCCCTTTTATTGGGAGATCTTTTGAAGTTAATTTAAAAAAAAAATGGGAGAAGCTCCATTCCCAAGATCTTCATATTTCATGGCTTTTAGTGATGACAGAAACTTAGTCCCAGCTCTCAGAAGTCCCAGGACACTATAACTCTTAGAACTTACAATCAATGCCTTTTGTAAATCTTAAACTCGTATCAAAGTAGGGGAAAAAAGTGGGAAGATCTTTGTAGAAAATTAGGCTTCCCAACCACTGTGTGCTAAAAGATTGGAAATTTACATTCTCCATAGTTATTGGTAGAACAGGAGTAAGGTTTCTTGTAAGACTTGTTGCTGTCTCCAGGCTCTTCAGCAAAAATAGAAGCTTTTCTTTTCTCTGTTTGATTGCTGAGATAGATGAATTACAAATCCATAGGCTCAGGAGAAGCAAAATAAGATGTTGTATCCTTATCAATGATTAAATTAGGTTTGATATATCGAGGTGGTTTTACTGTGCTCTTTGATTCACACTAGCTTGAATGTATCAATAAAAATGAAGTTAAGGTTATGTCTAAAAGTGTTTACCTTTTTTAGGATCCAATTCTGATCTAGGCAAAAGTTCCATATAAGCAAATGGGGAATTTTCCTAAGCAGAATTAAAAAACTGTATTTAGGCAACATTTTCTACTTATTCAGTCATTTGGATATGTAGAAGCTAAGGCATTTTGTCTCCAAGGTATTTTATCTGGATTCTTCAAAAAGGAAAAAGCTTTACAAAAACCAAGTTTATTAAATTGGATATAAAAGTTAATGTTTTTCTTTCTCAGTTAGTGATATTATCACATGACCATGAGCACGTGCTCACTGTTTTTTGAGCATCAAATACCATTTTTCTAAACTGAGGAGGATAATTAATTAATTAATTGACTGAAGTGGACTAGAAAGTGGAATTGAAAGCATTCACCCAAGATTTATTTTGGACAGACCTGAAAAACCATAATATTTATTTTTTTTAAAAAAAAATAAATCTTACTTTTCTTATTCTCCCTGTCCCGCCCCATTATGGCTTTTCTGATGTGAGGGCTTTGACTGGTTCAGAAATGAACAGCATCTTTTACAGTTATGTACAAATGATATCATCATTTCTTGGGCAATCTTTGCCTTCATGAAGGCACATGGAATGGGATCTAAACACACTCAATAGCTCCATTAAAATGCATGGGTGGAATGTTAGTAATCCTTCCACCCAGCTACTGGAAATGTCACACCATGTACAAAATTAGTTATCGTTATGCTTCAAATCCTAGGTAACTTTAACCTATTCTTACTTTGCAGAACTACTTAGCATTCTCTCTTGCAGCAAGATCACTGTGTTGCACCAGAAGCTCACAGAATTTGAAAGTCAACAGGCTACTTAGAGCCATCAAAACTTACTGTAGATAGCCAAGTATTTTCCCATATTATTGTATGCCCTTAGGTTTAAGGAAATTTTCTTGACGTAAATGTGATTTTAGGGGTTAGAGATGCTGTATCATATGCTTGCTCTGATTTTATACTCCCCTATTCATCCACTTCCGTTTCTCCCTGTATCCCTTACACTGATATGAATCATTATGCCCTTACCTTGCATTCTTATGTACTTGGCTTTGCAGAACAACTTGGGCAGTAATAAACCTCTGCTTTGGACAGTGTTTCATTTGTTCTCTTTTGCAGGTGTCAGATATTCATATCAGTAGATTTCGGGATCCCAAACGAGCTCCTGACTTCGAAAAATTCTGTTCTGAAACAATTGATATAATTCAGCCAGCGCTTGTTTTAGCAACAGGTAAGCAATTCAAAAGTGTGAATTTCCTGTTGAATGTGCTGTGAAAGGAAGAGCAAATAAGCAAAATTCTAGGATCTCAAGGGAGAACTTTAAAGCCTTAAGGTATCTTAAGCAATGGAAATGGAATTGCAGCTGAAGATAGACTGCTAGAAGCAGAAGAGAATAACTTCTCAACTCAAGAGAATTAGTTTTTGTTCAGTGTCTTCAGCCTGACCGTGAGTTTAGTGTGTATTATAGGTAACAGACATAATTATACAATATAGCTATTGTTTTCCCAATATTTGTCGCTACCCCTTGGTCCTTGCTAGCAGCTACCTACCTTATAGAATCATAGAATCATTTGGGCTGGAAGGGACCTTTAGAGGTCATCTAGTCCAACCCCCCTGTGATGAGCAGGGACATCTCCAACTAGATAAGGTTGCTCAGAGCCCCATCCAGCCTAACCTTGAATGCCCCCAGGGATGGGGCTTCTACCACCTCTCTGGGCAACCTGTTCCAGTGCTTCACCACCCTCATTGTAAAAAATTTTTTCCTTATGTAAGTCTAAATCTACCCTCTTTTAGTTTAAAACCATTACCCCTTGTTCTGTCACAGCAGACCCTGCTAAAAAGTCTGTCCCCATCTCTCATATAGGCCCCGTTCAGGTATTGGAAGGCCGCAATGAGGTCACCTCGAAGCCTTCTCTTCCCCAGGCTGAACAACCCCAACTCTCTCAGCCTGTCTTCATAGGAGAGGTGCTCCAGCCCTCAGATCATTTTCGTTGCCCTTCTCTGGACCTTTTCCAACAGGTCCATGTCTTTCCTGTGCTGAGGGCTCCAGAGCTGGATGCAATACTCCAGGTGGGGTCTCACCAGAGCAGAGTAGAGGGTACAAGAAGTACCTTCTTGTCCTCCTGGTAGTGATTCTTCATCAGTCATCATATCTGAAATTACATCATCAGGAGCCAGTTCCTCTATCAGAACCATCCCTACTCATTTGTATGAAATTCACCTGTGAACTAATGTAAGATTTCCTTGCTGTTTCCATTTGAACATATCATACCAAGACAGGTGAAATAAGCCTTCTCCTTTTATTTGGTGGCTTGCTATTGCTGTTGAAATAGATTAAGTTTTGGCAAGCAAATCAAAAAGACTTTGCGCCATTACTATGTGCAAGGCTTTAGAATCTTAATGCTAGACCTGGACTTTTGTTTCTACAGGTTGTTACTTATCTGCTGCTTGCTTTTTAAGTTAAGAAATATTTAGCATTCATCTTTTAACTAGCAATGCAGGGAGGCATTACTATATGAACAGGAATGGGAATGGTTCAAACTTTAATTGGAGCTTGAGGGATACAGAAGGTATGAAGTTAAACAAAGCTTCTATGACTAGAATCTTCAGGTATAATGAATTCATAACGTTTTTCTTCACTTTGGCATGGCATTCATAAAAGTGCTCTGGTGACGTGGTTGATAAATGTTCGAACAGGCTGCTGCATCTGCATTAGAAAACATATACTGTTATAGTAACCTCTCAGACCAGATGACAGGAACCTCCACATTGCACACACAAGGCCTGCAGCTACTTACACTAGGAGCCTTGGATTGCGTGCTTGCCTAGTTATGGTATTTGCGTAAGCTGTGTGGGCCTCTAGTTATATCTCGCCTTTGTACACTTTCAGGTGATCTGACAGATGCTAAGACAAGAGATAAACTGGGATCTGAGCAGGTAGAAGTAGAATGGAAAACTTACCAGTCAATCCTGAAGAAATCAAGGGTCATGGAAAAAACCAAGTGGATAGACATCAAAGGGAATCATGGTAAGAAGGAAACGAAACATCTCTCTCTCTTGTGATTACAGAGCTGATTTAGGCAAGTTAGAATACAGAGGTAAAGTGTTAGTACTTACTAGCATGTTAGTGGTGGTTATGAGTCAGTAGAAGGGCTTGCCATCCATGTGTCTGCTCTGCTGAGGGCACACTTTGTTTACAAGCACTGACTGGAGTTTTAGTACCAGAGGAGTAAGAATCTTCATTTATTGCTTTTGCATGGCAAGTGGTAGAACCTAGCTTCAGATGTTAGTTTCCAGGTCACTAGTTTATATACCCCATCTTTTAATGGCAGGGCAAACTGTAACCTTACCCTACTGAAGAAATGGTTTCAATTTACTTTTCATAGACCTCCCCCCGACAGGTTTAAGTTAAAAAGTATCACACGGTCAGCGATTAAAGGAAATTTGGTTTCTTTTGAATAGAAAGAACTCATAGAAGTTTATACACATCATAGTTGTTGCTACATTCTAAGCATTAAAACACAAACTAACAACCTTGTAGGCTATATAAGCCAGCTGTTACCCGAAGGACAAAACTAGAAAGCCTAGCACTGGAGGGAAAAACAAAGTGCATGCTTTGTCATATACAGCCCGTATAGGACATTTTACTTCCGTTTACCTATGAAGCTTCTGTTACCAGCCTTAATAGAGAGGTGGACCCCAGTTGCAGTACAAACCTCCCCAAGTTGTTGTCTGTTTCACACATGCTATTCTCTGATGCTATTGCTACTTTATTTTCCTTGGATGACTTAGGTCTTAGAGAGAACATACCCAATTGAAAAGCTTTATGGCCAAAATGGAGTCACATGGTTAGCTTTTAGCCACTAAATGACAATTTACATTCCCACAACAATTTTATTTTGAATTGAAACTTAAATGAGAAAACTATTCCCACTTTTAGGTCAAGTGCATCAAGTATATAATGTCTTCTCTGTACAGTTAGATAGTCTGCATGTCAATTATGCGTTTTAAAGAAAAGCTCTTCAGTGCCTGCTGAGACTCGGCTTTTTCTCAACATTAGGAAATAAAATACAGAGGTCAATGATCAATTTGATCTGAAAGTTTCTTCATTTTCTTTTTCTCTCCCTTACAGATTCGTTCAACATTCCACACCTGGATAGTGTTTGGAATTATTACAGGTACGTTTATTTACTATACAGATGCCATTATATTCAAGGTCAAACGCACTAAACAATATTCTGTTTTCCATTATCACATATATGTTTTTTCACTGACTTTCCCATAGTCCAGGATCATATCGGCTATTCCCTCTGTCTTTTCCATTGCCAGTTAGTAGAGCAGAATAGATTGAGAAAATAGAGAATTCTTTGCACAGATTTCTTATCTCTTATCTCTCTGTGTTTTGTAATTGAATATATTGTAAGCCTGCCTGTGTCTAGGAAATGTTCTGTTCATTATGTGTTCAGTTTCCTGAGAACGGTTGTGTGATACATTTCTGCAAAACCAGTGTTCCCAAGGAACACTTTTCCTCCTTAAAACAGATGAAAAAAGAAAAGGAAAGCAAGAGAAAACTTCACTTTTTTAATCTTCTTTTTGCATGCCCAAAAGGGCTTTTCATGTCATATGGGTCTAAATTTTATCTGAGCCATTTCTTTACATCTGAGTCATTTTAGAAAACTGAAAGTAGAGAAGCAAGAAGGCAGATGATGATGATGGGCATACAAATGTTCTTGAGGAACACACTTGAGATTTAAATGTGAAAATAGGTGAGGAAACCTTCCCCTCTTCAGCTGGCTCTTTTGCTTGTATATTGTAAAGGTAGCCTCAGTTGTAACTTGAGTTTAACTTCTCAGTTCCTCCTGCCC
This sequence comes from Cariama cristata, assembly GCF_000690535.1. Lineage (NCBI taxonomy): Eukaryota > Metazoa > Chordata > Aves > Cariamiformes > Cariamidae > Cariama > Cariama cristata. The sequence goes on from NW_009596352.1 coordinate 7,138, forward strand.
TTCACATCTGAACATAAAATCTTGTCTCATAATTTTGGTGGTGCTTTCAGCTTTGACTCTTTGGAACTGGAGGAGGACTTGGAAATCTAAATTCTACTTTAATTCAGGCTCTTAAGCCATCCACTCTGCAATAAGAACACAGATTAAACATCTGGTAGTTCAGTTTGCTTCAGTTCCCTGTGGCCCAGCAGGAGCAGATATGTTTTCCCATATATTCTGTGGGATAGAATCCTACAGCAGCTGCATTTGTAGGAGAACATGGAATTCACAGGTGGATTTACCATGAAGGGATGAATGAATGGTGCTGTCAAGGCTTTTGGATGCACTAGTGCAGTCTACATCCCTGTATCTTTTGCCACACTTGTGGCTATGTGACAATCTAGTATCAGTCTTCCACTCCAGTTTAAGGCTGCTATCAGAAGTTCAAGTGACACACATGGGAAGATGTAGCAGCAGTGAATTCGCCGGATGGTCCCTGAATTGTTTGGCCTGGGCAAGCTCACTGTTTGCAAAGATGTAGAGATCACCTGCCACAAGTCCACACTGAAGATGCACTGATAGCAAAAGAGATTGGAAAGGATTGGGGTGAAATTTCAAAGCAATTTAGCCAACCTAAGGATTTGTGAGTGAAATTCTGAGTCAAGTGAAAAAGTCTGCTTATTAATTAACAGCCTCTTGCTAAACAAATGTGTTCTCATAATGGCTTTTGCTTTATTAATATTTGGTGGTGGTCTTTTTTTTTTTTTTTTTTTTAAACTCCCTGCATGATATGGTTTGGTCTGTCATCTCGGCAAAATAAAGAAACTTTAATGAGATTTATCATACTATCTAAGACTGAAGAAAGGCACTAAGCATCCTCAAAAGCTATTAAGCATCACTAAAGGCAGAACTATCTTTACAGGGACAATTTTATTAATCTAATGCATTAACTAAATATAAAGATTTAAGAAAATTTTTAGTAAATGTGCCACACTCTAGGAAGAGAGAAAGGAGATGGCGGAGTGAAATGGAGCCTTGTGGAAGCCTTTTCTTTTCCCCCACCCCTGTGAAGTTAAACAGTCAAAAGGACAATTTGGTTGGTTGGTTTTTGGTCTGAGTGACAGTAAAGCACTGTCTGCTTACCTTTATGTGATTCCTGAATGAGTAATTCATTCTTTGCTCTACACCTTAGAGCACTGTAACTTGCAGATATAAAAATAGAGACTAAGGAAAAACAGTTATTCAACACCACATTTTGGTATTCATTATGTATTAAAATTAAAGAAGGCAGCAGGTGTATTGAAACACAATAATATTTTTACACAAAACCATGGGTTCCTGTTTTATGTCCACAGCATGAGCAGAGCATGATTCAACTCTTACACATACTCTTAAGTGGGACTAAAGGCAAAAATCTTAGGGTTTTGATACTCAGCTTCCAGTTCTCTTATTGAAGTTCATGGTGTTCATAACGGTAATATTAACTTCAAAAAATAAACATTGTGAAAGGGTCTTTATGGCATTGGAAGTATTGAAACTTGTTTGTAATATGTCGGCTTTTATTCTGTTTAGGTCAACCTTTCTGGCAATTTTATTGTTTATTCTGATTGGTGGAAGAATAGTGATATGAACTGCTTTGTGGATGGTTGTGTTCAAACTATGCTTATAATCGGAACTCGGGGATGTTTTAGCTTCCACATACTATGCAGGGAGTTTAAAAAACCAACCAAACAAACAAAAAATCAACCCAAAACACACTCACACAAAAAACTCCAACCCAAAAGAAAACAAAAAAATCCCCCCAATTAAACCCAATAACTTTTAGTTAACCAACCAACCAAACAAAAAATCAACCCAAAACACACGCAAACACAAAAAACTCCAACCCAAAAGAAAACAAAAAAATCCCCCCAATTAAACCCAATAACTTTTAGTTAGTCTCAGATTTACTGACAGTCATTTTAGTTACAGAATTTAATTCTTAATTGAGGAATTTAGTAGGTACCATTAGTTGAAATGTTATCTGTCTTTGCCAGTGGAGGATATGTGCAATTCCCACCTAGCATAAAGTATCAAAACCACTTCAATTTTAGAAATTAGAAAAACTGAAAATATCTGGTGTGGATGGAAGGAAAGCAACAGATATATTTGTTATTACATGTGTTTATCATAGCAAATATTAGCATAAAACCATGGGGAAAAAAAGGTGGAATTGGTTGACATGTCTTTTAAGTCCTTCCCTGTTTACGGTTCTCAGAATGTTTTAAGATTAAGATTCACGAACTCAGTTAACATCAGGTAATGTGCAAAAGAGCAACAACCCTTTCTGCTATCTCCATTTACTCTTTGAATGAAGAATTCTAATGCCATTCCACAGGTGACAGGAGAACTGCTAAGATTTGCTATGTCAAGAAACAAAAAAGAATAATTAGGAAGAGGAAATGCTGCCGCCTTTGCTATTTATAAGATTTGGTGTGGTGTGGTGTAGTGTCTCTGTTTTGGATCTGTTGGAAGATAACTGAAAAGGTTCAATATTTCTTTGGTTCAAAATGATATTCCATTAGCCAACAGCTGATCATTCTACATTAGAGTAACTCAAGAGATCTCTAACAAAATAGTGGAGATAAGAGTTGATGATCCTGATATTTCTAGGTAAGCAAGGAAAAATTCCTTTCGATAAATTCGTTCAGATACCAACAGTAAACACAAGATAATAATTTTTTTCCTTTGCAGATCTCCTTTAATTAAGAGTGGTGTAAGATCCTGCTGTCCTGTCATCCTACCTATTTATTTTGCATCGTTTATGCTGCTGGCCTACCCTTTGTCCATAAAAAAGTTACATGTTGCTCAGGGGAAGCATGTTTATGCTAACATGTTTTTTCAAATGTTTGTGTGCTAACCTGCTGCTTGTCTTTACACATGACCCATGTAGTGCTTCTCCTTTGAAGTACAGACTTTTCAATGCCATTGATTTTTAAGAAGAGACTTTACGGCAGTAACAAGATGGAGCTAGATATAATGCAAGAAATCTTGCATTTCTACTATGCAGGTCATTTTTGTCATTGCTGCAAGCTTTCCGAACAGCAATATTTCCATTTTATTTTGGCAGGAAATATTCAGCCTGGCGTAAAGATGGCTCTTTCCATTACATCCACACCACCTCGTTTGGGAACTATTCGTTCATCTGCGTGGATGCCACACTGAGCCCAGGCCCTAAGAGACCCTATAATTTCTTTGGGATTTTAAACACGGTATTTTATAAGTCTTGGCATTCCATTTTGCTGGGTGTTTTACTTCTGTAGGGGTTTGTTTGGGGTTTTTCTTTCTTTTTATAAAGAAGAGTTGTCTGAAAGATTTGAATTCATTTAAAAGAGTCTTTACATTTTGAAGTTATTATGCATGTGGGACATTTATTTAGAAAAATGACTGTGTCACTTAATGTACAGAGTATCTGTGTTTTCTCTCTTAAGAAATAATCCAGTACAAAAATGTCAAATTAGACATTTTAAGGACACTGTCAGTAGTTTCTTAGCATTTAGCTAGTCTTGAGTGATAATTTCCTTATATGCTGTAAAGTTAAAAAAAAAAAAAAACACACAAAAAACCCCCCACAAAAACAAACCCCAAACTTTCTAATTTCACTCCTTTTTGCTTTGTTAGATGCTTTTTTTGTTAATATTACAGCTGAGAGAGTTGCACTTATCAATGGAATAACGTGAAAGATAATGCTCTAAAGAAATGTGTCATTTATGAAAGTGAGGTCTGATCTTCTGAGACCATAAAAAAATTAAATGGTATTGTTTTGAAAGAATAACATTAATCCCAATGTTTAAATCGCATGTCAGTTTAGATAATGTTTTGCTTCCCTTTGATTTTTTTTTTTTTTTCCTCTCTAGTTTGTTGATATGCTGTTGTTCTTGAGATACTCTTCTGAAGTGTTGGCAGACAGTTATTGTGTTTTGGTAAATAGATGTCATATTTTGCCCATGATAATGGTCTCAATGAAAAGTAAAATGTTCTCCCTCTAATCTTGTCTAAAGGAGGCTCGACGTTTGCACTTGGTGATACTTAGATGAAAGGTGATGTAGGAGTGCCAAGTACTGTTCTCATTGTTTACTATAATCCATAGTGGGTGCAGGAGGTTTGCGGACAGACTCTCAAAGAGCTAAGAAATGCAGTTGAGTCTAGAGCTCTCGTCCTTGGCTGCAGTAAGGCAAACATTTGCTTGCTAATTGCCCAGCAACAGGAGTCTGGAGAGCATCATTTGCAAATTTTTGCACAAAACCGATACCGGTAACTTTTAAGAATTAAACCTCTATCAGGAATTGAAAAATAAATTAGATTTGTATCAGTGATTTGATTGCATAGCTTAGGTAAAAATATTCTTAAAGCCCAAATTCATAAAGGCTAAGGAAATATGATTTCACTTAGTAAGCCTGTTACATTAACCCAGAATGGTACACTGAATCCATTCTTTTTTAATATACCTTTATTTCTGTTTCCTTTATTCATGCCCTTCAGCGTTCTTTTTCAGGTAGGAGGGCAAAGAATATGTTGGTCATTCTCTGGATTACCCTAAAAGATGATCTGCAAAATGGTGAAAGAGGGGATTTGTGTTCTTTTCTGGTTTTAGTTTTCCTCCCTCCTCTGTTAGACTTTGAGATCTTACTGGTATTGGGAGATTTAATATTGGAAGTCAAACAAGTAAAGGAGAGAAATTTTACCTGCTGTGTAAAGTGTTACTTTTGCTTATCTTTAGCAGCAATGGCTGAGTAATATTTTCAAGATTCAGCATCATAGTTCATCCAGTTAAATAACTGAAGCATATGGTGCATGGTTTCTGTGGTCTGTCATACCTATAAAAGGCCATTGAGCAACTCAAGACATAGTAGAGGTGATGATTGTAAGGTAAAGATGTTTGTAAAATCAATGCAAGCATGTCATCTTTGACTATATAAATAAGCAGTAGAAAGAACAGAAATACCGGTTACCAAAACCTTTCTTTATATTGCACTTTCCCTGTGTTTGGTTGCAAGGGAGGTGTCGAGTGTCTTGTTTTCACTTTCTTTTTCCAGCATCCGCTTTTAGGGATACATCTAGTAGTATGGTTTGTTCATGCACAGGTCTCTGAAGCAACTGAGAGTATTCTCTGTTAAAAAAAAAAAAAAAAAATTAAAAAATATTAATTACATTCTTCATTAGTTTCTTTCTGCTTTCCTTTTGCTATTCTTTCCAAATAGCCTGAATGTTAAACAGGTTGGTTTGTTTGGTTGTTTGTCTTTCAAACACCTGCCCGTTTCAGAATCAAATGAAAGAGCTATCTTTGATGGCAACAGAAAGTCTGCACAGCAATCATACTATCTGGTTTGGCCATTTTCCCACCTCAACCATCGTCTCCCCAGCCCCAGGAATACGAACATTAATGAGGTAAGATCTTTCTTTTTTTCCTGTATGTTTTCAGTCTGAAATACATTTCTTGCTTCTCTTCACATACTTTGTCACTTTTCAGATTTTCTGCAGTGGTATTTCCTTCCCACCCAAATAATCACATTTCTTATGTTCTTTTATTAGTTCTGCCACAGCCTATTTATGTGGACATTTCCATACAATGGGTGGGCTAATGCCAGCCTTGCACAGTCAACACCGTGGCGGCACTCTAGAACTTGAATTGGGAGACTGGATGGATAATAGGAGGTAAGTAAACCCTATGTGAGCAAATTATTATATGGACCCTGACTGGTTATACTGTGATTCACTTTTATGTTCTTTGGAGAATTTGAAAGAAGCATTAGATCTGCCTCACTGGTTACTACTATTAATGCTTTTGAAAATGTCTCTGTGTGTAAGTTTGGGATTTTTTTTCCCTATACCAACACTGTGCTAATAAGTAAAGTAATTTTTTGATTCATTCTTGATATTTAGAAATTAAAAAGAAGACAGCTAAATGTCCATTTAGTGTGTGTTTAGTATTCAAAGTAGACAAATTGTAATAAAATTCAGCATCACTACTTCAGAATACCCATGCTCTACACCAGCTGTTAGAATTTTAGAGACAAAAATAATCTACCTGAGAAATGTTACCTTACCATCATACCAAAAAGTGTCCAATGCTACATGGAATGTATAGTAGTATAGTAGCTTTTATTCTGCCGTAATCCTAAGAAAGATACTTGTATGCATACAGGAGGAGAGCACACTGGGGTCTTTGGCCGTAACTAGAGTGCCTACCCAGACACTGTAGTAATGTACATTATATTTGAATTCTTTAACATAATGTTCACCTATCTGATTCATGTGCAAAATTCAATAGATCTTGACATTTGGAATTTTATGTAGCGCTTCAGTGATTTATAATAAAAAGAACCTGATCAGAGGTAACCACCTCTACAGTTAATACAGCAGAGTTGGTTAATATAGGATCAACGACAGAAAAGAATAAATGGAAAATAAATAAGTTCTGTTTAGAAATTTTGGAAGCAAGTTGGAATTGGGAAGCTGTGCATGCAGTAGTTTGTATTAGCAAATTTTTTTTCCTTTCCTTATAGGTACCGGATCCTTGCATTTGATCATGACCTCCTTAGCTTCGCAGATCTTAACTTTGAAGAATGGCCTGTAGTTCTCATCACCAATCCCAAATCCTTCCTTTACAGCAGTTCTGCTCATGAACCACTAGTCAAAATTCTTTATTCCACTCATATCAGGTACCCTATAATCTCTTGATTTCACAATATTTAGCTATATTTTAGTAGTTGAGGTCTTTCTTGGCTATAATGTACATCTATATTTATACGTATATAAGCAAAACATTTTATTTTTTTTTTAAATATGTGTGTCTGCTGTCATCAGAATTCACTTTTCTCTGGAAGAGTGTTCCTGAGAGCTCACTTTGTATCATATCTGTGATAAAAGGAGATCATATAGTAGTAATTCATGTTTGGTTTATTTATGCAGTTATTTCCCCTGAAGTTAATTGAAGTTTTTTATGTAACCAAAGCTGGTAGATTTAGATTAACACATAATCCATGTTATTTATCTCGCATGTTCATGTTACCTCTGCTGATTTCAGGATTTTGTCTATGTATTTTTCTAAGTGTTTTCTCTAGTCGCTTCAGACTTTTTAGCCTCTTGTGTGTTCTGTTTTACATCCCTTATGTATTAAAACATCTTAAGCCTCCGCCAATTTTTATATTGGTTTTAAATTCCTCCATCTTTCTATTTCTACCTTTTCTATTTATTTTTTTTTCATTTGTATTTCAAATTTCTATGCCCTTTCCAACATCTTTAATGCATATTGGTCTAACAGCAAATATAATATACGAGTATATTGCATACACAGAATTACAATCAAAAGAAGTTAATCATACTTTTCCGCTAGGAAACAGTGTCCCACTAAGTCTACCTACTTTCCAGTTGCCTATTTAGAACCTTATCTGAACATTCTTACAGTTTTGTGAACTGGTAGAATCATTCACCATAACTATATAAGACTCTGTAACTATATAAGACTTCTTCATTTGACTGAAACATGCTCTGGAATGCCTTTTGTATTACCAGAAACGAAAGAAATTGTATGTGCAATATATTAAGTCTATATTAGTATCACTGTTCCTTTGAATATAAGCATTGCCAAGTGATAATACATTTGTTGGTATCTCAGACCTGTAATACCAGTCTCGCATTCTACTCCGTTTCTCATAAATTCAGTTACAAAGACTGAGAGGTTATATTCTGACTAACAAAAAGTTAAAAACCAAACCAAAACAAAAAACACCAAAAAAATCCCACAACAAAAACCCACCACACACTCTATGAGTGTTTGATTCTGTGTCTGTCAGTGTGCAGGAGGATGCATCCCACCTGTGTTAGCAAATGTTTAGAGGTTATTTTCTGACTAACAAAAAATTAAAAACCAAACCAAAACAAAAAACACAAAAAAATCCCACAACAAAAACCCACCCCACACTGTATGAGTGTTTGATTCTGTGTCTGTCAGTGTGCAGGAGGATGCATCCCACCTGTGTTAGCAAATGTTTTGACAGCAAAAGTTCTAAGATTATTTCTGCCAGGACCTGGACCTGTCTGTTCCACAGCCCAGTTTTCTATCCTGTTCTTTTGCACAATACCATACAGAATTTCTCTTTTTAACTGTAGGAAAGAGCTACCATGTTACCATTAGCCTACAGGTATCTCACCTTTTTAATTTCTAACTCTTTTGAACTCTTAAGTACAAGGTAGCATAATCTTTAGGGGCTTCTCTTCAGGAAGTAATGACAAATCTGCAAGTCCTGTAACAAATCTGTTTATTTTGCTGTTTATTCACTCCTTAGAATTCTGGCCTTCTCTCCATCTGTCATTATCTCTGTCAAAGTCTATATAGATGGAGTTCACTTGGGGAGTGCGCATCAGGTGTCTGGCCCTCTCTATGTACTGAAGTGGAGCCCGCAAAACTACAGCAAAGGGTTCCATCACATCGATGTGACTGTCCAGGTAAGGTACCTGTTGGCATTCTTTGTAGTGAATGTTTATGTTGTCCTGTCTGCTCCATCACCCTTCTGCATCACTTAACTAAGGACAAAATACATGAGAAGAGTCTTCCTTTCATATTTGTCTGATTACAAAAACCAAAGGATCTATTAAATGAACAAACACTGACTGCTGAGCACTAGAGCATTCATAAAGCATCTGGACAAAAGAAAGGATACTTATTTTTCCTGAGAAATATAATAAGACATGACAGAAGAGCAAGTAATTGGTAAAAAATGAATTATTTTGACTGACAGGCAACATTGAACTTTTAAGGTTGTTTTGGAAAAAAAAATAATCAGGCTTGATCAAGGAAAATAGGAAGTAGCATCATGCTAGTTCAGAAGGCAAAGAAACTGGATCTGAAAGACTGGAATGCTGTCTTTCATTATATTTGAAGTTCTTTTTGTGATTTCTTACAGGCTGACAGTGAATACATTTTCTGTTTCCCAGAACATGAGACTTAACTGATATTAGATTACTGGGTACAAAAAACATTTTTCAGTGGATGCTTCTGTGCTTGGTACTATATTTTATTTTTGTACCTTCAAGTGGTCTTCAAAGAACTCGATCAGACTGTTCTAACATTCTGCAAATTTGCACAGTAGTGATGGGAAAGTCAGCTTTGTCCTGCTTGGTGGAACCCAGCTAGGCATTATTTCTCACAGGACAAAAGTGATACTGCTTTTTCTTCTTGTGGTCTTTCTGTACTGCCAGTGTTCTACCTCCTAGCTTTTTATCGATTTCTGTGATGCTTTACTTGGGAAAGCTGCATTTTATAAGTGGTCGGTGTTTTGGTTTTTTTGTTTTGAAATTATGAAAACATATACACAAAACTGAGTAACATTTGAAGACAGTTTTACAGGCCTGCATAGCAATATTTTGCTTGCAAATACATGCTTGTTATCAGATAACTGAATGGAATTTTTAAAAAATTAATTTCCTTTCCCCTCCTAAATCACTATTACATCTAGTAACTGAATAGATAGTTTTGGGAAAGCGAAGAGGATGAAGCGTTAACTTGAGTTAGGTACCTGGAGAAAATATAAATACTCAGTTGCTCTTTCTGGGATTTTCCAAGTACTCTCTCAGCTGTAATATCACACTAAACATACTGAATCCTTCACTGTAAATAAACCATTTATTATGTATTGGAAGATAAGGTGTTGTATTGGGTTTGTGTGGCAAGGT
>NW_009596353.1:0-437 GCF_000690535.1 Cariama cristata
GTTACAAGTCCTTGAAAAATTTATGTGAGAGAATGAGAGGCATACAGTGAAAAGGAGCTCCACATCTACATGGCAGTGTGAAGAGATTCAGTGCGAATTGCCTGGAACCTGGTAGAAATTGGAATGGCGCATCCAGACCTGTGGCTCAGACCTGCTGCCCACCCTGCTGTGGAAGAGGTTGCAGCAGAAACAGCTGCTTCCCAAAGCTGCAGGAGGACCTTTGCTGGGGTTCTGTGCCTGGGGAGAAGATCCTGTCTGGAGATCAGGGCAGGGATGCTGGGCCAAGCCTACTTGTGCTATGAACAGAGAATCTCATTTTAGGTGCTATAAATGGCCTAGCAGTCAGCTTCAAGAGGATCAAGTATTTGGAGGTGACCTGGTTTGTATCTGCCCTATAGTTCTAGACAACTATGTTTTTGAAAGCTCCCTACTCCATG
>NW_009596354.1:0-3025 GCF_000690535.1 Cariama cristata
CTTCCTCCCTCCTTCTCCCCGTTTTACCATTTCTGCTTTAATCACTAAACAAAACAGTCACTAGAAGGTTCTTTAATGGTTACATGGTGTTTGGCTATCTCCCAGTTCATTTTTTTTGAAGGCTTTTTTACAGGATTAGAGAAGAATATTGAGATGTTACTTCTAATGTTATGGGTCAATTTTCATATCATGTATGTTTGGACATGCATACTATATAAGTAGTTTTTATTTTTCAGTCACATCATGTATTCCCACTATATACATACTTGAAGCATTGTTGATTTTGAATGCATTATGCCAGCAGTAGATGTATTTATAGGATGGATCTAACATTTTTCTGAAGGGTCTTTGCAGAGCAATTTAAAATGTGGTTCCCTGCATCAGGAAATGGTAGAGAATATAAAAAGTGGATTTTATAAATAAGATTAGATTAGATGGGTACACAAGGCATCATGTTTTCTGATGACCTTATGAATAGAAGTGAACATTAATTTTGTAGCAAGTCAGGGGTTCTCAGTTCTTCTTTTTTTCTTCTGAAGAAGTGATCTGGCATTACCGAATGTAATTTTTGTAGAACTGGTGGGACATTGTATTTGCATTTGATTACTGCAATGAATCTGTATATTGAAAATAATAATGATATTTTTCCTGCTCAGCAGCCATCAGAATGTTGTGAGATGGTTAAAGAGGGGAAAAAAATTTTCAAATGGTTATTTGCCACTGCAGAATACTATATAGCTAGGGAACAATATTTCCAATCTCCCACTTTGTTCTTTTTCTATCCAACTTCAATGCTGTAATCTCATTTAAAATGTGTTCTACTTTTTGCTTTTCAGAAATAGGTCATGTTTTGATAATTGCATTTGTGTTCAGATGTGTGACCTAGTAAGGAGATGCTTCTTTTAAACAATATTTTCAGAAAGAAGACCATTAAGTTATCTTTGTAGACAAAATACACAAAAGGTTAATTACATCTTGAACAACTGGATAAACTTAGCTTTTCAGAATTGACATGCTTTGGCTTTTGTTGGTTCCTGTCAATTTCATTACATTTGAAATCCTTACGCTAGTGGTTTTGTAAAAGGCTGTAGCGTAGTTTTGGAATACAGCTACAGAAGAGAATTTTCTGGAAATTGAAAGCATACTGCACTTGTTTTTATGGGATTAATTTATAACTTCTTGCTAAATTTGGGTGAAGTATTAAGACTGCAGTAAATATCAATTGGTATAAAAATAAGCACTTAAAAAAAGAGCTGAAAAAATTGTAGAACTGTTAGTTGCAGTGCTTAGAGCTTTAGGTTGAAGGGGAAGAAAAATCAGAACAGCCTCTATCTTTAGCAGTGGTTGCTTTTGCTAAAATTACACCAGAATTGTGGGGGTTTGTTTGTGGGTTTTTTGTTGTTTTAATAGGAGGAATTACAAGACTACTTACTTGTCCATAACTATATTCTGCCTTGAGGCTCTTTGTTACTGCTGTAAGCCTGGCTTTACCCTCAGAAAACTAGGAGAGAAAAGCATTAGTAGATCTCTTGCAACCATGTACAACAAAACAGGCCTGACTAAATGAGAAGAAATGTTACTGACTTCCAGAAACCTTGTTTGGGGAGGGGGAGGGAAAAGCCATCATGGTGGGTCAGGTCTTCAGCAAGTATTTTATGGTGTGACTCCCATTAAGTCCATGTTGTTCTTCAGACTGACTGTGGGGTCTGGGTTGTGATATTACCATTGCATATGTGCTATTTGTTAGGATTTCATTTGCAAAACAAACTGAGGCTACATATGGAGCTGAATGCAATAACCACTGTCCTCCAGAAAAATGTCTTGTTTAACAGAAACAAAAAGTGAAGCTGCAGAAGGAATCTGAACTCAGCAAATACTTGTAATTATTCAGAGTGATGTTTGGCCCTGACCTCTAATAAGTGAGAAACACCATTGGTTAGCAAAGCTCTTCCAAAGAAGATAGGCGTTAAGTACCTAAATCCCACAAATGGAGAAAAAAAAAATTTGGAGACTGACTTTCTTGATTACTTTTTAAAATCAAAGTTAAAGTGTGGCCAGGCTTGATTTTTATGTCACCTTTGGAGGCAAAACACCTTATCATGGCTTGATACAACCTAGATCTTAACGAAGCTAAGGAAGAAATTTCTAATAAAATACTAATATTACTTGTTTTCTGTTGGACGTGTTCTAACAAACCTTATAGTGCTTTTTTAAGACACCTGATTAGTTTTGATGTATGAGTTGTGATACAACTTTAATAAGTAGTGATAGTTAGTAACTTTGTTTAGACATAATTTTCACAGATATGATTAGTTTTGACATAGTCCAGTTTGAATGAGACCATCCTGAATGAATGCACCTTGTGGTCAGTTACTTGCATTTGTTTTTTAATTATGTACTTCTTATTTTATTCAAAGCAGATACAACTCTATATTTACAGGTTTATTTTTTTCTTCCTTAACAATCTTCTGTCATGCTGGCTTCTGTCCGTCACCACCAAACTTTTAATTTACCTAAAAGAGTACTCTTGTTCATGCTACAGGAGAAGAGTCTTCTCCGAAATGTTCCTTTTTTGACTATTGAAGATCATGCATCCTTGGAAATTCTTAGGTTCTGCCACATTATATGCTACAGTTTGGTTTTGGATGCAAGCTGCTAAAACTTGATCTTAGAGGTCCCAAGAGTGGGATCAGAATTATATGTTTCACTTGACTTCTGGTCTGCTAATTGCCACACCTCATTACCTGCTCAAAAACAGGCAAGAATGATATTGATGAGATCAGTGCAGTGCCTGATTTTACTGTTTGAGTTTCTGGGGCTTCTGTGGAGCTTTGGTTAACACTTAAAAATCCTGGTTTAGTAATGAACACTCTCAACCTGATTACTACTTCAAGAAGCAACTGCTTGTGTAACATTGACCAAATCCATCTGTGTTTGCTGAAGGTAAACCTGGGTGGCAGAGGTGGAGTGCTCTAGTTTGGAAATCCAGTGAGAAGAACTGTGGGTTTCTGTCTTAGGGAAGAGC